>NC_057801.1:164660296-164661261 GCF_018294505.1 Triticum aestivum | reverse complement strand
CGGGTGAGGAGAGTGGGCAGCGGCAGGGGGCGGGGGAGAATTCGGCGGCGGCGCGGGTGTGGAGGCGCGCGGCGGCGGCGATGAGGGTTGGGAGGCGCGGGGGGTCGGGATAGGAGGAGAAGGAGTGGACGGGGGCGCCCCGCGCGGCGATATGGATAAGGGACATATGCCGACGGCTAAGCCGTCGGCATAGGTGAAGGCGCCACGTGGCACCTATGCCGACGGCTTAGCCGTAGGCATATATTTTTTTTTTTTTGAATTATACATGGTATATAATTATATTGAATATGATACATGGTCAGCAACATTTTTTTTCTGGACCAATTTTTTTCTATGGTCAGCAACATTTCTTTATGATATAAATATTTGCTAAATTGTACTAACAAAAAATGTACATTGTGTTAAAATATTTCGAAATTAATTGAGGAGGGCAACATTTCTTTATGATATAAATATTTTCAATGGTCTAGCGAAAGGTGATACATAGGAGAGCAACTGACTGAGGGGTACCGTTACCGAGTGCCTGATCCGGTGACTATGCGAGTGCCTGATCCGTCTACTACCGTTTCCCCCCTTCACACCGCATCGTTACCGCAGAACGTCTACTACCGTGTCATCGCAGTTCGTAAGGGGGGCCACGCACCGGAGACGCGTGTCGCTTCTTCGGACATGCCACAACACCACCCCGCATGTATGACGGCCCGGTACGACGCTCCGGTGGCATTGCTACCCCGCCCTTTGACTTTGCACGGACGGGCTTTGACCAGTGGACCTCTCCACCCGGTTGTGTCGGCTCGGCCCAGAGGGACACCGGGGAGCAACATCCGGGCCAAACCCACAGCTAAATCCAATCTGTGTAGACCCGACGCGGCAGTTTCCCCCCTCCAGGTGCCGGCGGCGGCGACGTCCGTGACGGGGGGCACACCCCGAAGATGCGTGTCGCCTCTTCGGACATGCCACAACAC
>NC_057801.1:164659183-164660092 GCF_018294505.1 Triticum aestivum | reverse complement strand
GGGTAGAGCATGAACAACGTACCCAATCTACACATCCTCGGGCTGTCCGTGGAAAGCGCTGGACAATCCGAAAGAGCTGCGGTGATAAATATGCAATTGAATGCATATTTATCGTTGCAACCCTTTCGGACGGGAGACCTAGGTTACGCGACTTGATGTGAAAATTCAATCTAGTGACATGGAAAAAAAGTGGACGAGGTCATGGAATTGTTGCTCACCCTCCGATGTAGTCGATCAAAGGAGAGGGACGATCGTGGACCAACACCTCCAACGTCGACGATCACTCCACGAAGATGGAACACCACAAATCCTGTTATTTACACCGAGTGAAAAAAATTAGGTCATCACATCACATTAAGCATTGACACTTTAAACTATAAAGAAAAATCATATTTTGTCAACTGTCAAATTTGGAAGCACTTATCATATCGCATTTTAGGTCATCACCTCACATTAAGCATTGACACATCACTTTTTTTAGCAAGATCATCATGATGAAATAACCGCTTATCGTATCCCAAATTTGAAGCACATCTCACATAGCTACTTAACAACATCACAAACTGAAAATAAAATCTTCGTTAACAATTTTATGAACTAAGTGACTCAAGTTGCTTTTTTAACTATGATAATTCATTTTGCCGAGATTCATCCATCTAGCAACCTAACCGTAGCAAAATAACTCATTTTGCCGAGATTCCTCCATCCATCTAAGATACATATACAACATTCATCCATCTAGCAACCTAACAACATCCAAAATCCATCCATGCATTCATTCATACATCGAACAATAGCTAAATAATGCAAAAAAATGGAAAAAAAGGAGTGTTAGCTCACCGGGCAGAGAGGCGTCACGGTGGTGGAGTTGGAGGCAAGGGCCGGCGGTGGAGGTGAGGGGAGGGTCGG
>NC_057801.1:164657923-164659145 GCF_018294505.1 Triticum aestivum | reverse complement strand
AGACAGCTTGGCACCCTCATAGAGAGGTTTCTTTGACGAGGCCAAGATTTCCAGGAAGGCCTTTGCGGTTTCCTCCGGCTCCTCCGGTTCATTCGCTGAATGTGACGGAGGTGTCGGCTGTGCAGCAAAGACATCATCTAGCATGTCTCTAACCCCATCGTCCTCATAACCAGCGATGCGTTGTCGTATCACATCCTCTCTACCACGGTCCCGCTGGGCAAAGTTTATCGGCATATTAAAGTTGGGCATAAATCCATGCGTGCGAAGGTGCTTAGTCATCGCACTCTTATCTCTGCGGATACGTCTCTTACATCTGGCACACGGGCATTCTGGCACCATCCTCATTGGACTACGGAATATCTCTTTCAAAAACACATCAGTTTTCTCGACCCACTCTGTTGTTACTTGATTCCGACGGAAAAACCCACTATACATCCACTGATTATCTGCCATCTCTGCTTTATTGGAACCCACACAACAAAATTAAGGTTTCATTTAAATTACCCACATCAATATTTTATTTTTTACAAGGTTGACATTTAATCCACCTACATCTCTAATAGGTAAAGATGGGTCCTAATCCCACCCGAGAATGTGTAGATTGAGTACGGTCCATGCTCTACCCCATTCCGAGACAAAATTTCGGCAGCACCTCCCCGCTGTTCTCCAAATACACGTCTCGGCAAAATGCCGAGAGAATGTGCATCCGGAGAACAACAGGGAGGCGCCGCCGAAATCCTGTCTCGGAACAGGGTAGAGCATGAACAACGTACCCAATCTACACATCCTCGGGCTGTCCGTGGAAAGCGCTGGACAATCCGAAAGAGCTGCGGTGATAAATATGCAATTGAATGCATATTTATCGTTGCAACCCTTTCGGACGGGAGACCTAGGTTACGCGACTTGATGTGAAAATTCAATCTAGTGACATGGAAAAAAAGTGGACGAGGTCATGGAATTGTTGCTCACCCTCCGATGTAGTCGATCAAAGGAGAGGGACGATCGTGGACCAACACCTCCAACGTCGACGATCACTCCACGAAGATGGAACACCACAAATCCTGTTATTTACACCGAGTGAAAAAAATTAGGTCATCACATCACATTAAGCATTGACACTTTAAACTATAAAGAAAAATCATATTTTGTCAACTGTCAAATTTGGAAGCACTTATCATATCGCATTTTAGGTCATCACCTCACATTAAGCATTGACACATCA
>NC_057801.1:164645756-164655301 GCF_018294505.1 Triticum aestivum | reverse complement strand
GATGCGTGCCGCCTCTTCGGACATGCCACAACACCATCCCGCATGTATGAGGGCCCGGTATGATGCTCCGGTGGCATAGCTACCCCCCAGGGCCCCCGTCCCGCCTAACCCTAGAGCGGTTGACCACTAGATCTAGCCCTTTGACTTCCCACAGACGGGCTTTGACCAGTGGACCTCTCCAGCCGGTTGTGTCGGGTCGGCCGAGAGGGACACCGGGGAGCAACATCCGGGCCAAACCCACAGCTAAATCCACTCCGTGTAGACCCGACGCGTCCGTTTCCCCCCTCCAAGTTCGGGCGGCGGCGCCGTCCGTGAGGGAGGCCACGCACCGGAGACGCGTACCGCCTCTTCGGACATGCCACAACACCACCCGGTTGTCAACACGTACTATATGTAAGTTGGTCAAATAATAATATTTAAGAAAACATAAAATATAGCTATGAAAAAAAAGAAAAAAATAACAAGTGGAGGGGGTGACCGGGAAGTGGATACGGGAACTATGATAAAAAGATCGATGACGTGGTAAAAAAAGAAAAAAAACTATGAAAAAAATATAGATATGAAAAAAAGAAAAAAAGAAAAAAAGAAAAAAAGAAAAAAAAACTATGCCGACGGCAAAGCCGTCGGCATAGCTGCGGTATAGGCAGATGGCCGGCGCGCTGCGGATCGATGATGTGGCATCTATGCCGACGGCAGCCGTCGGCATAGGTGGTGGTCGGTGCGCCTCGGATCGATGACGTGGTAAGGGCATCTATGCCGACGGCCTCCCGCCTCGGCCGTCGGCATAGATCGGACGCCGTTAGCCGCACGACACGGCGGGATCGCCGGGCCCGCAACTATGCCGACGGCCAAGATATGTCGACGACCGCTGTAGGCGTAAGTTTGGGTAAGCCGACGGTCTTTCTGGGCCGACGGGGGCCGTCGGCATATGTCTGGATAGCCCGACGGCTTTATTACGCCGACGGCCTGGATATGGCTGTCGGCATAGCCCTGACAAGGCCGACGGTGGCCGTCGGCATAGATATGGCCGTCGGCATAGGGCCCTGTTCCGGTAGTGCAGGGCACAGGTCAACAACAGTTCCCATCCGTTCCTTCGCAACAGCTAGTCGCACTGTCATCTCCGTTCCCTTTCACCAGTCCTCTATCAGGGGGTGGGTACGTCTCGACGTCCCACGGAGGGGGAAGCGGCCACTCCTTCCAGGCCATGACCTTTCCACAGTTTGATGGGGAAAACCTGCGGCTGTGGAAGATTATGTGCGAGCAGTATTTTGCGATGTATGGGATCGACAAGTCCTTTTGGTTGCTCATGGCCACGCTCAATTTTTCCAACACCACCACTATCTGGCTGCAGTCCGTCCAACGCAAAGTATCTGGACTAAATTGGGAGGGGTTTGTGAGTTTTTATGTGGGAAGTTTGGGATCGATCAGCACCAGCAGTTAATTAGACAGTTTTACCACAGTAAGCAAGTTGGTTCAGTAGCAGATTACATTGAACAATTTGATGCCTTGATGAATCATTTGCTCTCATATTCAGAGCCCATTCACCCTTTGTACTTTTTTACGAGGTTCGTGAAGGAGCTATGCGACGACATCGGGGCGGTGGTGCTCATCCGGCAGCCGACGGACCTGGACACGGCCGGTTCCTTGGCTCTCCTGCAAGAGGAACTGGCCAAGGGCTTCCGACGGGAACGAGCGCACCGCCAGGACTCGACGGCGTCTCAGCCCTCGTCAAGCCGGCATCAAATCTGCCCCTGGCGGCGTCTCTGCCTCACGCTGGTGGCCTGGCGGGAGCAGAGGATCGTCGAGCATTGGATGCTACAAGGCCGGTGCACGACGCCGACAAGGTAGCTACCCTTCGCGCCTATCGGCGGGCGACGGGGTTGTGCTTCACTTGCGGGGAGCGGTGGGGACGCGACCATCGCTGCCCTGCCTGAGTTCCCCTCCATGTCATTGAAGAACTGATGCAGATGTTGGAAACTGAGGACAATGTGATGCCGACTGAAAACGAGCAGCAGAGCGATGAGGTGGCAAACTGCGTAGCTATATCTTTCCACGCGCTCGACGGCACTGCATCCCCAAAAGCGCTCCGGCTGCAGGGGTGGGTGGGGGACACTAAGGTTTTGATGCTCATTGATTCAGGCAGCCCATCGTCGTTCATCAAGCAGGAGTTGATCAGAATGGAGATCTGAGCAACTCCTCTGCTCGTCGACTTCGTGTACGTGTAGTAGATGCTGGCGAATTAGCATGAACACATGAGGTGGTGGATTGCCAATGGTGGAGCTAGGGCCAACAGTTTTCTTGCAGTTTGAAGGTTCTTCCTTTGCACGGTTACGATATCATATTGGGCATGGACTAGCTGGAGAGCCACAGCCCCACGCAAGTGGAATGGGAGAAGAAGTGCATCGAGTTTCAACATCATGGTAGCTGTATCAGATTGCAGGGACTATTGAACGGTGGGCCATAGTGTTCCTTGGCATCAGTTGTGCAACTTCAAGCTCTCTACAAGGACAATGCCAACCTGCTCATCCTTCAATTGTGCCAAGTGGAGCAACAACAACCCAGGCCTACGCTCCCGAAGGTAGCAGAATTGCTCAGCCATTACAAGAGTGTCTACGAGGAACCCATAGGGCTGCCACCTAAACGAGCTTGTGATCACTGCAACCCGCTGCTGCTGGGGGTGAAGCCATTTGCCATCAGGCCATATCACTACCCTCCTGCACTGAAAACAGAGATTGAGAAACAGGTGGCCGATCTTTTGCGTAGGGGAATCATCTAGCTCAGTCATAGCCCTTTTTCATCACCCGTGGTGCTGGTTCGTAAGAAAGACCTCACCTGGAGGCTGTGTGTGGATTACCGGCACCTCAATGCGTTAACATGTGATGTCTACTACACAACCTTCTTCGTGTAGACGTTGTTGGGCCTCCAAGTGCAGAGGTTTGTAGGACGGTAGCAAATTTCCCTCAAGTGGATGACCTAAGGTTTATCAATCCGTGGGAGGCGTAGGATGAAGATGGTCTCTCTCAAACAACCCTGCAACCAAATAGCAAAGAGTCTCTTGTGTCCCCAACATACCCAATACAATGGTAAATTGTATAGATGCACTAGTTCGGCGAAGAGATGGTGATACAAGTGCAATATGAATGGTAGATATGGATTTTTGTAATCTGAAATTATAAAAACAGCAAGGTAACTAGTAACAAAAGTGGGCGTAAAAATGGTATTGCAATGCTTCGAAACAAGGCCTAGGGTTCATACTTTCACTAGTGCAAGTTCTCTCAACAATAATAACATAATTGGATCATATAACAATCCCTCAACGTGCAAAAAAGAGTCACTCCAAAGTCACTAATATTGGAGAACAAACAAAGAGATTATTGTAGGTCACAAAACCACCTCAAAGTTATTCTTTCCGATCAATCCATTGGGCTATTCCTATAAGTGTCACAAACAGCCCTAGAGTTCGTAGTAAAATAACACCTTAAGACACACATCAACCAAAACCCTAATGTCACCTAGATACTCCAATGTCACCTCAAGTATCCGCGGGTATGATTATACGATATGCATCACACAATCTCAAATTCATCTATTAAACCAATACAAAGAACTTCAAAGAGTCCCCTAAAGTTTCTACCGGAGAGTCAAGACGAAAACGCGTGCCAACCCCTATGCATAAGTTCACAAGGTCACTGAACCCGCAGGTTGATCACCAAGACATACATCAAGTGGATCACGTGAATATCCCATTGTCAGTACAGATAAGCACATGCAAGACATACATCAAGTGTTCTCAAATCCTTAAAGGCTCAATCCGATAAGATAAATTCAAAGGGAAAACTCAATCCATTACAAGAAGGTAGAGGGGAGAAACATCATAAGATCCAACTATAGTATTTTTTGTATTTTCTAGAAAAAATCTCCGTTGATTTTCAGTGCATTACGAGAACTTTTATTTCTGCACAAAAACAACACCACGGTAGTTCTGCTGAAAACAGCGTCAGTCCAGGTTAGTTCTACTCAAATCATACCAAAATCATGTAAAAATATTGTAAACATGGCATGACTACATAAAAAATTATAGATACGTTGGAGACGTATCAACGTGCAAGTCCAAGTTTCCCCTGCCAGTGATTGATGAGTTGTTGGATGAATTGTCAGGCGCATGTTGGTTCTCCAAGCTGGATCTCTCGGTGGGTTACCATCAGATCTGTTTGGCAGATGGGGAAGCTCCCAAAACAACATTCTAGATCCACATCAGACACTACGAGTACAAGGTTATGTCATTTGGACTCGCAGAAGCACAAGACACATTCCAAGGTATGATGAATGCTACTTTAGTTCCGGTGTCAAGGGTGTGTGCCATCGCTTTCTTCGATGACATCCTTGTCTTTAGCGCTACCCTGGAGGACCACTTGAGAGGCTTGGAGCAGGTGCTAGGACTGGTGAAGAAGGACCAGTGGCAAGTGAATGAATCAAAGTGTTTATTCGCCCAGCAGCAGCTATAGTACTTGGGTCACCGGATCAGTGCGCAGGGGGTGGCAACTGAGGAAGACAAGGTTGAGGCAGTCAAGAAGTGGCCGACCCCCGTGACAGTGAAGGAACTCCGCGGGTTCCTAGGGCTCACAAGGTACTGCCGCAAGTTCCTGAGGCATTTTGGTATGATTGGTCGTCCGTTGACTCAACTGTTGCGAAAAGGAGCGTTGTTTGTTTGGACTGAGAAACACCAGTCCGCGTTCGAAGCCCTCAAGGAAGCTCTGATCACGGCCCCTGTCCTTGCACTATCTGACTTCACGAAGACCTTTGTGGTGGAAACGGACGCGTGTGACAAGGGAATAGGGTAAGTCCTACAG
The DNA here is from genome assembly GCF_018294505.1 of Triticum aestivum. Classification (NCBI taxonomy): domain Eukaryota; kingdom Viridiplantae; phylum Streptophyta; class Magnoliopsida; order Poales; family Poaceae; genus Triticum; species Triticum aestivum. The sequence goes on along the minus strand of NC_057801.1, from coordinate 164,650,451 downwards.
CAGGAGGGACACCCGATTGCTTATTTGAGCAAAGCACTGGGTACCAAGTCGGCGGGGTTGTCAACTTATGAGAAGGAGTGCATGGCTATATTGCACGCTGTCAACAAGTGGCGATCATATCTGCAATTGTTCTAGGTCATCATCAAAATGGATCAAAAAAGTCTAATACATTTGGAGGAGCAGTGACTCTCGACCGTATAGCAGCACAAGACCTTCACTAAGCTGTTGGGACTTTGTTGTCGCATCTGTTACAAGCGAGGGGAAGAGAACAGGACCGCGGACGCGCTATCTCGTCACAACCATGAGCCACATGAATAAGTGGTAGCCATCACCGAATGCTGGCTGACTTGGTTGGAGGAAGTACAGCAGGGCTACACGGAGGATGTTCAAAGCCAGAAGTTACTGACTAGTTTGGCTACGGGATCGCAACCAGGTCCCTTCTCCTTGCAACAGGGTCTGCAGTGTTATAAGGATCGGATATGGCTGGGGCAGAACCATAGCGTGCAACGCAAGGTCACGGCGGCATTACATGATGCTGCGGTAGGAGGCCACTCTGGTTTTCCTGTTACTTTGGCTCGCATCAAGAAACATTTGCTGGACCTTTTAGCCAGGAGACCAAGTATACCTAAAGCTACAATTGTATGTGCAGTCATCAGTCTCTCAGCGGGCGTGCCACAAGCTGCCATTTAAATTCTACGAGCCTTTTCAAGTGCTGGCAAAAATTGGGGAAGTGACTTACATGTTGCAATTGCCGGAGGGATCCTTGGTGCACCCCGTCTTCCACTTCTCGCAGCTCAAGGAGGCCAACATCAGACCGGAACAAATAGTCGGTGCTCTCCCTGCTAACGTGTCAGTTTTTCAGGTTCCTTTGGAGGTCCTGGACTACCGATGACGTAAGGCACCAAACAGGATGATTAGACAAGGCCAAGATTTGCTGGACCGGAGCCCCAAGTGATGAAACTACGTGGGAAGATTTGGAGGATCTCCACCGGAGGTTCCTGCGAGCTCCAGCCTGGGTGCCCCTGCGCATCCTCGACAAGTGTGACAAGCACACCAGGCGCAAGACGGTGCACCAGGGCCTCACCCATTGGTCGTACTCTTCAGCTGACAAGGCCAAGTGGGAATATCTTCACCATCTCCAACAGTGTTTTCCTGATGCTCCGACAAGCCATTTTTTAAGAAGAGGGGATTGTCAGCGACGCTATGGAGCCAGCGACGGACGGAGATACGACCCAGGAGGATGCCAGACCAGAGGAGGGGAGTCTAAGACAGGCCCAAGCGTGAGAAGAAGCCCAACCCACGAGTCTCAGGCCCGGAGTGGGTGACCAACCTAGGTACCCGAGGCGAGGCTGGTGCAAAAGGACTCCCGCGTCACCAACCCTAATCATCCGGAGGATCACGGACTTGGCGGCAACGACTCCTGAGCTACTTTCTTCTTTCCTTCCTACCAGATTCAGCTCATTGAGCGTGTAACCAGACTCAATTTGTATAAATAGAGAGTGAGAATCCTAGTAGTTCCTATGAGAAGCTGTCACGCGTGACACACGGCTATTGAGTTATTTGCGCTATCCACAATCCTTTGCTTGAAATACTTGTGAATCTTATCAAACATCTCCCAAATTATTCGTCCCATATATAGAACCACATATCCCAATTAGTCGTCGGTTAACTCCTTGTCGTTTCTACGACGACAAAGTCAAAGTTTCTTTCTACGAGTCTATTGATGACTGAATCTAGTATACGTAGCAGGGCTACTTGGTTAGGATTTTTTCTTTGTTAATACAACACAAACGCTGACCCATTTATTGACGTATAAATGCAGAGCACATCATTCCACATCAGCTCGAGTTTGTGGATGAACTGTCTGATGCGTGCAGTGGTATCCGAGCCAAGAGACTTATACATACGCACATATACTCATTCTTATGAAAGCGCACACGCACACCTTATTTAAAAGAGAACTTTTGAGAGATTGAACTGGCACATAATCTTGAGATTGACGGAGTCCGCACAACCGTCTTCATAGTCAATGAGACGTCTCCTCTTACTAAACGTACATCGTTGAAAGGTGTTAAATAAATTTTTAAAAAATACGAGCACCACTGATTTTTTTTTGGAAAGAAGGATGACCTCTTAACCTCTCCATCATGTAGTAATGCATGTAACCAACACATGGTTGAAAGATCTGAAATAAATTAAAAAAAACAAGCACGCACGTGAGGAAGTCTATTCCGCTTTCTTTATTGAAATAATATTAAAGCTTCGATGATGAGCATGTCGAAGTCAGGCAGACCGACTACGGCGTGCAAGAAAAATATATTATATTTACCCATAAGCACTTGGACGCGCCGCACTAAAACATCACCAACGTAGAGCGTACAGTTCTGTACATGCATGGGTCGGCCATGGCTCAACAGTAGTGTTCGGAGATGGCCGTGATTTGAAGCCCTACACTAAAACCCTGCTTTCGACGCAATAGTCGGGAACCTCACCGCCCATGTTTCGTGTCGGCTTGTACAGTTGCATGGAAGATTTCAAAAATAAGCCTAACAATATACTCCCTTCGTTCCAAAATACTTGTTGGATAAATTTATAAAAATGAATGTATCTAAAATTAAAATATGATTAGATACATCCATTCCACGAGTATTTCCGGACTGAGGGAGGAGAGAGTACTAGTAATATTCAGACCACGAGCATAGAAAACATAACAAAATCTATTGACACAATGTCACTGGCAATTTGTCAGCGTGATGGGCGGAGACATGCCAAGCAGAAAAACATCCATCGTCGGTGTCATCTCTCGTCTGGCGTCTGCATGGCCCTGCATGCCGGCCAATGGCCACGCGGCAGTAACACCGACGAGCAAAGCATGCATCGCAGTGAACCCATGATACCATGAGGTACTACACCTGACCTGACCTGACCTGACCCGACCAAACCTGACTTTGAGACAAAGTGACATTTGAGACAAGGTAGCATCCAAAGGTTCAGAGAACTACATGGACATGTGAAATGAGATCAAGACTTAGGCCAACTCCACCGCGCGACCCTAAACGGATGTCCGTTTTGTTCGGATTTTGTTGGGCAGCGGGATGGGGTCGTGTCCGGGCCTGTTCGGGGATGCGGTTACCCCATCCTGTCCGCGCGTATGTAAAAAAAGGGAGAAACATGTCAAATGCCAAAGCCCTACGGCCGCAGTTCATCACGCACGCCGGCAACAAAGTCAGCGGCCTACACGTCCATCGCTGGCATCAGCCAACGGCCGGCAACACAGCCGGCCTCCAAAATGAATGGTTGTCCTCGCCGGCACACAGCCAGCGGCCGGCAACACAGTCGGCCTTCAAAATGAATGTTTTTCTTGTCGGCACACGGCCAGCGGCCCATCGGGGCGGGCGGCAACCATGCCAGCCTCCAAAAAAAGAATGGCCACGACCGATCAGACGACCTAGTTCAGGCCGTCGGCGTTGAGCATCTCCTTCAGCCTAGCCCCGAACCAGGCCCTCGTCTTCTCGCTCATCTTCGACAAGTCGACACTCATGATCACCAGGGCCACCTCTTTCGCTTTGGTGGCGGCATTGGTGGCCTCGATGTCGAGTTGCCTTTGCCTGGCCTTGACGTTGTCGGCCTCGATGTCGAGCTGACGTTGCCGGGCCGCCTCCTCGATGTCGAGCTGCCTCTGTCGGGCCGCCTCCTCCATGTCGATCTTCCTTCTCTTGACCGCCTCCTCCATCTCAAGCTTCTTTGTTTGGAGCTCTAGATATTGCTTCATTTGCTCGTCCTTGTTTTGCCGCTTCTTCTTGTGTGTATGAACCCGTGCGAATGCTCTTCCTCTTCTTTTGTGTTTCCGCTCTTTGTGTCAGCTCGTCAATGAACAATGGCTCGCCACTAATGTCAACGTCATTGATTTCTTCTTCATCACCTTCAACATAGATGTCATCGTCTTCATGCCACGAGTCACCATGGTCGTAGTCAGCACGGTTGTCGCCATCTTCACCGGCAGTGAACTGGCCGCGGCCATCCTGACTTTGGGTCTCCTCGGGGTCGTAGACAGGGACGTGACCTCCATCATAGATCACTTCCTCCATGAACTGGTCGTAATAGGGGTCGTCGACCGGTGCTGTTGGTGTTGGCATTCCGTCGAACAAGACGCGGGGGGACGGCATGGTGCCGGTAAACGGCGGCCGTGCTTACTTTCTTTGCATCTCGACGGCCGGCCGGCCGCCGCTGCTGCACCCGGGGGTGACGTTGAGGTCGATCATGGCCGAGGGGCGTGGTGTGGTCGGCGCGATCACGCTCACGTCCGGCGACCCCTCGAAACGGGTTTGGCCGTCGTGCCTTGGCGGAGGAAAGCCGGGCGACAAGGGCGTGGTCCGCGACTGGCAATGCGGAGGCCGGGCGACCGACGACCCTGTGCTCGCCAGACCGACGGCCCCTCCAGAGAAACCGACCGGGCGACAAATGCCATGCATGAGAAGGGCGTGCGCTTTGCTGACGATGACCTCCTTCTCCTCGACCTCGGCCTTGTGCCGCGCGGCCCCAATCGCAGCGCGTTCGGCCGCTCTCTTGGCCGTGGCGATGTTGTTCTTGGCGACCACCCTCCGGTCCCTCCTCTTCGTCGATTCCGCGTCCAACTTGGCGATCTCCTCCTGCGTGCACTCCGACCGCGGCTTCCTTGGCGCCTTGCCCTTCTTC
>NC_057801.1:164630397-164645381 GCF_018294505.1 Triticum aestivum | reverse complement strand
ACCGACAGGCGGGCCAGGGGCGGACAAGCGCGCGCGTCCCGCCCGTCCGTGCGCTGTCCGTTTCGCCCCAAAAGCGGCGCAAACTTGGGCCGCGGATGGGTCGAAAGCGGACACAAAACAGACAAATATCCGTTTGCTCCCGCGCGCTGGGCCTCCTAATTTGTTTACCCCAAATGGACGGGGCCGAACAGAATAGGGTCGCGCGGTGGAGTTGGGGTTAGCCATTGCGCTCGTTGCTCGGCATTTTCCCAAGCGACGTGTTCCAGGATGCAAGGATGATCTTGACCAATTAGATTTCTTTTTTTGAGATTATCGATGGGCAGCCGTCGGGTTCGTGAATCAGCGCCTTCTGCGCCGGTCAGGGCATCTGGCGCCCACCACCAAGCAAGTATGGGCCGACCCATCAGGCAAGTGATCGCTCGCCTAGGTCTGCGGTTGACTTTTAGGGAAAAGTAGAAAAAATATCTAAAAATGGAAAAAATCAAAAAAAAGTTTATGAACTCGATAAAATTTTGTGATTATGGTTTTTTTCATGAATTTGAAAAAGGTTTGAGGATTTGAAAAACAAAAAAATTGAAAAAAAACTTCAGCGATTTAAAAAAAGCTTGAAAAGTTTCTAGGGATTTTTTATTTTTTTTTGCGGATATGGAAAACGTTCACTGATTTTTTACAGAGGCGATGAATTTGAAAAAAGTTCACAGGCTTTTTGAAAAAAGGTTCATGAATTTGAAAAAGCTCAAGAATGTTTAGAAAATCAATTTTGAAAGAAGTTCACGCATATAAAAAATAAAAAATAAAAAAATGGCAGAAGATAGCGGACTACAGTTCCTAAATGACCTTTTTTACGGGGTGGAGATTCGTGAATAATGTGGGCCTGTGATGGAACACATGATCGTTATGCCTCTGTATGGTAGGCACGGCCCGTTATGACGACACTCCGACGAGCCTCAAAACAAGTCCAAGTGCATATACCGAAGCCCACTTCCTTAAAGCTAAAATTAGGAGTAAACGTGAAATGAGCCCATTCGTGTACGTGCCAGTTGATCTTCCTTGAAGCTAAAATTAGGCTTGCGCGCCAGTTGCAGAAATGCCGCGTACGATGGTTCCGATCGGGCCGGGCGCCGTGGCCGAGGCCGCAACGCGCGGCGGCACCGGCCAAGCCGACGTGCGGCCGCCCTCATTCCTCTCCCGTCCAGCTCCTCCCATTCCAAATCCCCTTTCCCCCGCGTCTCCTCTTCATCTCTCCCTCCTCCCATCCCCTTCAAAGAGAGAAGAAGGCATGGAGGGATCCACCCTAGCCGCAGACCGACAAACCGCAAGAAACCAGCAACCAGACTGAAGACCGACATGGCCCGGATCGGCGTTGCAGTGCTCGCCCTCCTGGTGGCCGCCGCGGCGGTCGCCTGCCTGCCGGCCCCGGCCTCCGCCGGCGAGCAGGACTCCATACTGCTGTCGCGCGCGGCGACCTGCGACGGGGCCGTCGGGGAGTGCGGCGTGGACGAGGACGAGGAGATGGGGACGGGCGCCTACGGCACAGGCGAGGCCCTGCGCCGGTCGCTGGCGCGGAAGCCGACGGCCAGGTACATCAGCTACGCGGCGCTGCGCGCCGACCAGGTCCCCTGCAACAAGCGCGACAAGTCCTACTACACCAACTGCGGCTCGATGCAGCAGGCCAACCCCTACACGCGCGGCTGCTCCGCCATCACGCGCTGCGCGCGCAACATGAACTGATTCGTCGTCCGTATGCCCGCCTCTGCTGCCTCGTCGATCTCGCGCACGTACGGCAATCATCGATACGTGCGTACGAACGGAGAGGAGACGTGACCGTGTGAGCGCCTAATTAAGCACTGTATGCGTTTGTGCTGCTTCAACATTGATCCAACAAAATCAACGACTGTTATTGTTTTCGTGAGTAGCTTCTATCTATGTATCCACCGTGTTCCTGCTATTGCCATGCCAATTTATTCCTTCTGAAAAATGTTTGTATATTTGAAGAAGAACAGAGTTTTTTTTTTCCGCCTCTATTTTGATATGCTTGTAATTTTCATAAACGAGTTAGAATTTGTGGATATGTTCTATTTACTCGATTTAATTATTGAAATTCAGTATATGGCGACATAACAACACCGTTTATGGTCATTCCCATCATGGTTACCGTTTTCTTATACAATTTTTTGGCAATTTCTATTTGACGGTTCAGGGTCCGTTATAGGCCATTTTGCAAACAGGCATAGGAAGCACACAACCACTTCCGCGAGCAATGCCGGCCCGTTTTCACTTCTCTGTTTCCTAAACTGAGAAAAAACGTGCACAAACTGTGATTCAAACCCACGACGTGCGAGTTTCATTTAAGATGCGATAAGCACCCAGCCACCTCACCTTAATCTGATTACATAGATATATTTCCTCTTTTCTTCTCTGTTATCTTTTTTTTCGTTCCTTTCTTTTTTTTTCATTTTTTGGTCCCTTTTTTTCCCTTTTCTACTTGGCGAACTTTTTCTTCAATCACATAATTTTTTTTCAAAATGCAAGAAAATTTTCAATTCGATGAACTTTTTTTTAATATGGATGATCTTTTTTTCGAATTTGATGAACTTTTTCATTTTTTCAAAGAATATATTTCAAATTCAATGATTTTTTCAATTCCAATAATCTTTTCAAAATTTGTTGAACTTTTTAAAAATTTGATGAACTTTTTTCAAATTTGTGAACCACTTTCGAAATCAATGAACTATTTTTGAAATTTGATGAACTTTTTTCAAAATTGATATTTTTTAAATTCGATGGACTTTTTCCATAATCGATGAACTTTTTTCAAAATGATTTTTTTTCAAAATTGATGAACTTTTTTCCTATTTTCACGTTCTTTTATAATTCTTTAACCTTTTCCCAAATTTGTGGTTTCTTTATATTCTTTTGAGTTTCTTCTCAAATAATCAAAACCGGGGATTTTTTTTGCCACTCTAGCTTTTGCCCACTTTGCTTATGCCACTCTAGAATTTGACATATCACTTTTGCCACTCTTAGCTTTGACAATGATCACAATTGCCATTATGTGGCAAAAGCAATTTTTTTAGAGATGCAGTTGTGATACATTGTCAAAATCTAAGAGTGGCAAAAGTGAAATGAAAAACTATTGCTTTTGCCATACAATGGCATTTGTGATGTATTATCAAAAGTTTTTTTTTCCAACGGGGCTCACACCCCTTTCCATTAACTTTGCAATCAACGGAAATACAGAAGTTCAGTTCAGTTGGTCTCCAGGAACCACATCCAAAATAAAACAACCACCAGAACCAAAATAGGACTGAAAGGGGGAAAGCGAGCTGGAGCACCGCCAGGAAACCCACAACTGGAAGATCCTGAAACGGATCATCCGCCATGAGGCGAAAACCCGACGACACTAACAAGCTACTATCCTAGACAGCAAAATATAAGGATGAAACTACGCAACCACCCAGGGGGCATAAAGCAGCTATGAGTCAACTTCTGACAGGCACCAGAACGATCATCAAACCCCAGTGGAATTTCACGAAACTGGTAAGAGGACCAGGCTAGCCGATCTTAACTCCATCTCCATCCCTCAAAAGCATCCTTCCCTTTGTGTATGACCTGTCTGCTAAAGCTGCTGCCACAAACACCAGTCTTTTCACCCCAGCTTGGAACCTCGCCCTGTCTTCTTCTTTCAACAATCCTGCCCAGTACAACATAAAAGACCAAGCACTGAAAATAGCCTCCAGCGATGTACGAGCATTGTATTTATCAAAGGTAACTTTATTTCGGAGGCACCAAATCCCCCAGCAAATAGCAGCAATAATCATCATATAGAATTTCTTTCCGCCTGGGAAAATTTTATATAGCCACGCCCAACATTGCCACTGTGATCGGGGGCAATAGGAAGCCCCAACCTTAGCACCCAAGACCCCCCAAACAGTTCGGGCAAGCGGACACGTAAAGAACAGACGATTAGCAAAAGTGAGATGTCAAATTCTAGAATGGCATAAGCAAAGTGAGCAAATGCTGGAGTGGCAAAAACACAGTCAAATAGCTCTCGTTCCTAATAGCGGACAAGCTATGTCGCTTAGTCTTTTGGTTATGATGCCAGGTTTGTTTGTTCCGTTAAGAGTTCAAATCCTGCTTCGTTCACATGCCGAACATATTTCTTTTTTGAAGTTTTTTCTTAAGAATGTTGTTGGGCCAGCCCGCCCGCTTCCCTGCAAGCGCCAGTCAGGGTGAACGAGCGCTTACAATGCCAAATAGGAGCTCCCATTTTTTTGAGGGAAACTGTTTTCTTATAGATGTAGTAACAATTTATTGTATGCTGCTATTTGGGAAGCCCATTCCCATCATGGTCTTCCCAAATAGTAGCATAGTGATGATCCCAAGGTGGTGCCATAACCAAACAAAGCCTACATCGAAGGGCGCATCCACATTTTAACAAAAGAATGTTATAGATAAAGAGGAAGCTGATAAGATAAGTGCGAAAAAAGAAAAAGAAACCATAACTAATAATAGAATATTCGATTTAATAACCCACGCTTGGCCAGATTCTCGTCGATGAGGATCTTGCCTTTCAGAAAAAAGTATGAAGAAAAGCCTGCATTTGGCAGGGAAGTGCATGGATGAAACCGGGCACATATGAACCCATTTCAAAAAACATATTTCTAAATGCTAAAAAAGAATCTAAAATGGTTGCATGGATACGTCCTCATGTTCTATGCGGCGTGTGCAAAAAGACGAAATTTTATATCGTGAAACGCTATTTAGAAGCACTGAAACTTGTCTTTTTTACAGAGACAAAATAAAAAGACTTTTTTCACAAAACTTTGTGCCGCACACACACATTTGCGAACATGTATGTGTGAAATTTTCTTTTGAATTTTTTGACTTTTTAAAATGTGCTTAAAGGGCATTTTTTTGAAAAATGGGTGCATATGCCCATGGGTGGAGAGACTGTTGTGCTATACTGCAAGATTTCAAAGAAATGACAGTCTGTAAACCAGCACCTGGAAATTCTGTCCTATTATGGAAAGTTGTTTGGAAAGAAGACACTTTGGAAAACAAATTCCCTCAACTCCACTCACATGCCAAAAATGATAGCATCATTATAGCCACATCAATCAATATTAATGAGAGTGATTTCTACAGCATGTTTCATCTTCCAATGTCCTCGGTTGCTGTACAACAAAGTCAAGAACTGCACAGCATGTTAACTGAAGGATTCAACAACAGCAATAGAGACACTTGGCACTTCAAGTGGCAGTGTAAGCACTATTCCAATAAAAGAATATATCTACATCTTATTGGTGACCCACCTGAGGCCCCAAAGCATTTTCAATGGATTTGGAAATCCAACTGCCTACCAAAACAAAAGTTCTTCTTTTGGCTGTTGCTGCTGGATAGACTTAATACCAGAGATTTGCTGGTGAGGAAAAACTCCTACATTGAAGAGAGCAGTTGTGTTCTTTGTGAGGAGGAACCCAATGAATGTCTTCAACATCTTTTCTTCAGCTGTGATTTCAGTCAATTTTTTTGGATGAATTTGGATTGTAATGGAACATTGACCTGAACATCAATGACATGATGATAGAAGCCAAAAACAGAACCAAAATGGTAGGATTCAAGGAATTCATAATGGCAGGATGTTGGAGCATATGGAAACACAGAAATGCTATCATTTTTGACAACCAAACCAAAGACTGTGCATATTGCATTTCATGCTTCAAGGAACACATCAGCACCATCATCAAGAAGACAAAACCCAGTCTAAAAGAGGGAATGCAAGCTTGGCTAGACACTTTGTAATTATCTCACTGAATACTTTCAGGCACACATGTGTATAGCCACCTGTAATTGTCCCACCAATTAATAGAAAATGAGTTACAGTGGTGGTCTTCCCCACTGTGTTTCCTTAAAAAAAAAATGCCCACGGGTGCAGGATGTGCCCTCTCGCATTTGGCATGCAACCTTCCAGATCTTCTTGTAGTTTGCACGAGAGGTTTATCTGAGGAACTGGCTACCATAAGAATAACTTGTAGTCAACGCTACCCCAGCACAAAAGAATTTTTTTCATTACAACGTAGAAGTGGCCCCTGCAGACTGCATTTCAGCTTAGAATTAAGGACATCTTCAGGCAATGCACCAAAGAACAACCCGATCAAGCTCGGCTGCTCCTCAGCTAGCTCCTGTCGTGTGTAGCCTCCTGTGGTGGTTTCCTCAACAACAACAAAAAAGCTCTTGTGTGCTTCATCTCAACCAGCTGATGGCATCGTGATGCACAACCTAGAGCCCGCAATGTCGACCGACCATTTGCTGAGGAGAAGGCAAGGAGGTTAGGAGGAGCTCCGCGTAGCAGTTGCAGTTGCTTAATGGTTGATTGAATTGGACTATACACATTAGAAATTTGTTTTCTCAGTAGCATTTTTTTTTCAGAAAAGGAGGAGGACCCCCGGCCTCTGCATCTGGACGATGCTTGCAGCCACTTTATTAATTATTCACACAAGACCTTACAAAGTCATACAATAATAAGACTAAAACCACCGTCTAGGCAACATCTGTCACTACTCCTATCTAGTTGATGAAGGGATGCTGATAGTCTGGGCCTAATACCAAACAGACCTTGCAGCCAAACCTAACATCTAAGACCTGAGGTCCCAACTAGGACTCCTGCCAGGTATGGGGCACCCACCAGTCCGGTGCACTCCTCAACCAGGACGCCTGCCGGGTATGAGGCCACCGCAACCACCTGCCACTAATCCATCTTCAGTGATGTACTGCTGCATCTACCTTGCCCGGTCTATCTGCCGTCGACGCCACCACGACGCCAGACAACGCCACCATCCTGCGCCTGTCCATCATCACACGCCCACCGGTGAGACCCCGCTGCTCCATGCCTCTGAGACCCGCCGTTGTCGACATGCCAGATGCCATGCCACTCCTCCGTCGCGAACACCACCTATTGCCACTAGTCCCATCCCCTCCACCTCCAGTTCCTCTAACCGAGCACCCAGACGCCCCATGCGGCGCCTCCAAGAAGGGTACGACACACGCAGTGCCGCTGCCGCCCAATCTAAGGAGATTTTGGGTTTTCACTCGGGCATGGGGTCGGGGTGGAGTGTAGGGACCTCAACGGTGCCTGCAAGGAGGAGAACGGCAACACCGGTCGTCGCCATCGTCGGGATGAACGAGTCATCCAGAGTTTCCTCCGGTCCGATGTCACCTCTACCAGCCCCCGCGAATGCACCGAGGCCGACGACCGCGATCGTACGCCACCAAGTGCAGCGGGAGAGATCCTGCAGTGCGGAGGATATCCACCGGCAACTCACCGCCCATGCGGTCAAGACACCGTCCATCCACCCCCCGCGAGCGTCACCAGCCGAGGGCGCCGTCGCCATGCCTAACGGGGCCACCACCCCAGGTCCAGGTTCCTCCATGATGGCCGGAGTGGCGAGATCCGCCATGAGCGACGAGATCCTGCACCGACGTCCTTGATCGATCCCGCCGCCGCCGGGAGTCCGCATGCTGCTGGGAGTCCCACACCCATGGATCTGGGCACCCGTGCACTACCGCGAGCCCGCCGCCTTCGGGATCTGCCACACCATCGAGGGCCGCACCCCGTGGGTCCGGGAGAGGGTGGAGAGACCCTCCGCCGCCACCATCGCACGCACGGGCTTTTCCTGGCGCCAACCATCGCAGCGGCGGAGGGGGAGAAGGGAGCTGGAGGGTTACTAGGCGGCGGCGACTGAGCCCTCCCGAGCTGCCCGTGGGGGAGGCGACGTGAGAGGCGCTGGAGATCCTCTCAGTAGCAATTTCTCACTACAAATTCTTTTGTCTTTCGCACCCAACCATTTTTTCCTAGCTCCGCCATGGCTTCCAGTGTATGTGCCGGAGGCGCATTAGTTCCAGGAGATTGCATATTTCGTCCCAGAATCAAGAACAATATGCCGCAGCCTAGTCCACAGCCAGGTGAATTGATTGAGCTCAGGTTCAGACGAAATGTGCTGCAAACCCGAAAGCCAATGTTGATCATTTTGGGCTTGAGCTATAAAGAAGTTTTTCGGAAACATTGTCGAAGAAGGAGAGCCTCTCCCCCAACCCTATCCCTCCTGCGCCGCCACCCGCGGGGCGGCCGGGGAGGGTTCCCTGATCTCTGCCGCGCGTCCCCCTCCTTCACCCTGCTCCTCCCTCCCCGCTGCCGGTGGGCGCGGCCGGGCGAAGCCCGGTCGGTGCAGGCGGCTGTCGGTGTCAAAACCGGCGGATCTCGGGTAGGGGGTCCCGATCTGTGCGTCTTAGGCTGATAGTAACAGGAAGCAAGGGACACAATGTTTACCTAGGTTCGGGCCCTCTCGATGGAGGTAAAACCCTACTTCCTGCTTGATTAATATTGAAGATATGAGTAGTACAAGAATAGATCTACCACGAGATCATAGAGCTAAACCCTAGGAGCTAGCCTATGATGGTATGATTGTAATTGTGATCGGCCTTCTAAGGACCATCCTCTTCGGTTTATATAGACGCCGGAGAGAGCTAGGGTTTACATGGAGTCGGTTACAAAGAAGGAAACATAATATCCAGATCGCCAAGCTTGTCTTCCACGCAAAGGAGAGTCCCATCCGGACACGGGCCGAAGTCTTGAGTCTTGTATCTTCACGCTTTAATAGTTCGGACGATGTATATAGTCCGGCTCTCCGGATACCCCCTAATCCAAAACTCCCTCAGTAGCCCCTGAACCAGGCTTCAATGTCGATGAGTCCGGCGCGCAGTCTTGTTTTCGGTAATGCAAGGCGGGCTCCCTTTCTGAATACTCCCATATACCCATCATGACGAACAATGTTCGGCATCTCATCAATGTTGTACTCCTCGACTTTAGTGCTTCAATAATGACCATTTCCACGTGTCGAGCGAATGCGAGGAGTCGAGGTATTTTTGCATTTGCCACCCTCGGTTCTTCGGGCTATCCATCTATTTAAAGAGACGGGGATTCCCAGATCCAAACCTCACTCTCCCTCCTTGAGCAAGCATCCAACAGAGCGCCTGGAAAAAACCATCCCAACATGGCCGGTCATTGCAACTCTTCTGCTCGCTCCCATTGCCCCAAGCCGGGGGACTGGGGAGAGTGTTCAGCTTCCCATAGCCGTTTGATAAAGTTACAAACCCAAGGGCTCCTCTTGTCGGCGTTCATGGTCCCGGTCCGAGCCGGAGTGGCCACCTATAACAGCGGAGAACAAGCGGAGAGATCCCCCAATCCGTCTCTAGAGGAGCGAATATGCCTAATTCAGCATTTGTTAAGGGGCGTTGGGTTTCCTATTCATCCATTCCTTCGTGGGCTTCTGGAGTTCTACGGCCTCCAGTTGCACAACTTTACCCCAGCCTCCGTACTTCATATAGCAGGGTATGTCGCCCTTTGTGAGCTATTTCTAGGCTGCGGGGCTCATTTCGGATTGTGGAAGAAGCTATTCTGCCTTGTCCCCCGCAACCAGGGAGAATCCCTATGTCAAGTGGGCGGGACCGAAGTATGGCGTATCGCTGAGACCGGATACCTATCCGGCACTCCCAAGAAGGCACCAGATAACTGGGCTTCAGAGTGGTTTTATATTGACGACGCTCCCCTTCCGGATCCAGTTCGGACAGGACTCCCCAAGTTCAGTAACACCCCACCGAGGGCACGTCTAAGCTGGCGCCCCCGAGGCCCCCAAGAAGAGGACTCCAGGGAAATACATTTCCTGATGAGCAGGATAAAGTTACTGGCCAAATCCGGACTGGCGATAGTCGAGGTCATGGCAAGATGCATAATGCGGGGAGTGCAACCGCTTCAATATCGGGGCAATCCCATGTGGCACTTCAACGGAACAGACGATGCCACCCGCTGTGGCCGTAAGGGTCCGGACTCCCCCGCCTCTCTGGCAAGGATACTGTCCGACTTATACAAAGGAGAAGAGGAAGACTTCCTCCATATCAAACCGCGGGACAGATTCTCCATGTATAATCCCCCAAACTAGGTAAGTCGTCATTTATTTTCTCGCTTCACTTATTGTGGCGTTCTTTGCTAAAGTTACCTGCATCGATATTTCCGAGCAGGAACTGAGGAGGGCCGTAGAAGGAATCTGTCGGATTTAGGGTTCCGGCAGACCATTGAGGTTCGAACACTGGGGTGCGCGCGGAGGTTTCGCCTTCTACCTACCTGTTCCTCACTGAATCGCTAGATTCTAAAACTACGAGAAGAACAACACAAGAGACACAGGATTTATACTGGTTCAGGCCACCATTATGGTGTAATACCCTACTCCAGTGTGTGGTGTGGTGGATTGCCTCCCAGGCTGATGATGAACAATACAAGGAAGAACAGCCTCGCGAGGGTCTGTTCTTGTGGTCTCTCTCTTTTTGCTGGCCGGATGGATCGATCCCCCTACCCTGTGGGTGGCTAGTCCTATTTATAGGCGAAGGCCCTGGGCCTCTTTCCAAATATTGAGCGGGAAGGGCGCCAACAATTGGCCAATTTGAAAGGGAACATCTAGTACACTTATCCTGACTAAAGTTGGTCCTCGCCTGTCAAAGGCTCTGGTGGTGACGCCGACTTGGGCTCCACGGTGACCTTCATCCTGCCGTTGGACTGGTCTTGGTCTTGTTGCACCAAAATGGATGCCTTTGCTTGACGCTCTCGCCTGCGCTTGCTCCCCTTGCACCAAAGAGGAAAGAAGGACACTACGCGGGCTGGCGCCCGGCTGGCGCCCTTGGTCATCATGGCTTGCGTCATGGGCACCTCGCGAGGTACCACGCCTTGAACTCTCCGCCTCCTCGTGAGCCAGCCTGACGAGGCCGTGCTTGAGGAAGCTCCTTGTCATCCGCCCCGCGAGGCTTGGCCCCTCGCGAGGGTCTTGAGCTTGTGCTGATGAAGATGGGTCGTGCTGGGCCCCCTTTGAGCCACGCCGCAGGCCGCAGGCAGGCAAGTCTGGGGACCCCCGTTCCCAGAACGCCGACAGTAGCCTCCGGGCCCAAGGCGCGCCCGGACTTGGCCGAGCAGAGAGGCGAAAGGGCAAGTGCGAAGCGTCGCGGGCCCTAACAGCCTACGGCCTTGGGTGCCGCGTGGCGGTTGATTGGACGTGGGCGTCTCTGCAACCGCACTAGTTGATAAGGAGCGGCATCTACCCTCTGCCTCCTTTGCTCTCTCCAGTTGCTGCTCAGATCCCCTTTCTTGCGCCTCTCCTTCCTTCCTTCGAAATCTCCAGATCTACTCCACCCGCGCGCCCTAGCCAGACATGGCGCCTCGCCAGGCCCCGGCCGGAGCTTGGTACTCGTCCGCCCTGGACTCGCCAAACCTGTCGGAGGCGAGCCTTGCCCGGGTGCGCCAGTTGGCAGCGGCGCAGGGCGTCGATGGGGCGAAGGTGTTCAAGGCCGGCTCTGCCCTCCCTGAGGGCCAAGGAAGCACCTTCTATCTGCTCTTCGTGAGCGCCATTTTCGCCGGTCTGGTGCCTCCCTTCTCTGAGTTCTTCTTTTCCGTCCTCTGCCATTATAACCTTCAAGCTCTACATCTCCACCCTAATTCTGTCCTCCTTCTGGCAATCTTCGCCTACTATTGCGAGGCTCACGTGGGGGTGAAGCCCTCAGTGGCCCTGCTGCACCACTACTTCTACCGCCGGCCCTCTCGCGGCCCCGTCTCTGCGTGTGCGAGCTTCGTCACGTACGACAGCTCCATCGCCATTTCGAATCCCGGGAAAAGGATTGAGGGCTTCAGGAGCAAGTGGGTCATGGTTGACGCTGGGCGCGTCCACCCCCGGCTGGCCTTGCCCTCGGGGCTCCCCTCGAGCTCCGACGACTGGTCTCGAGTGGAGCTTGCGGATCCCCGCACAAGGCTGGTGTTGGAGAAGATGGATGCGGATCTGAGGCCAGCCAGCATGGTGGCGGCGAAGCTGAACGACACCTCGCTGCTGAGGGAGTTCCTGGAGCATCAGTTGGCTCCGCTTTGTCAGTACTCGCTTCTGATGTGGAGGCCCCACCAGAGCCCCGCGGTCCTGGCCGATGAGGATCTGGCCGCGGTCCTCCAGTCTTTCGTCGGGGGCGACGTGGCAAGGTTGGAGGGTGCTCCGACGCCCCTGTTCTTTCGCGAGGACTGGGAGCAGGTTGTGGGGTCCATGCCCGTCCTCGACGGGGACGGGCCTGTGCCCGCGGAGGCTCCTGAGGACCTGGTGGACGTATCCTCCGGCGACTCCAGCGAAGAGAGGAAGGAAGGGGAGCGGAAAAGGGGGCTGACTCCGAGGCAGAGTCAAGGGCTCCACCTCCTCGGCGCAAGTCCCGCACTCTTGGCCTCTCTCTGAGTGACGACGACGAGGGTGATGGCGAGCAGGGCGGTGGGAGCCTGCCCCCGGTTTTGAAGAAGGACCGGACTGGGCTGATCCCCCGCGGGTCCGCCCCAGCCCCGAGGCGATCCGCAGGCGCCCCAACTGCACCCGCGCTCCTTGAGGCTGATCCTTGCAACCGGCTCTCGGGCTTCAAGTACGGCCGGAGGCTGCTCGAGTCCGCAGGCGACGACTTGTAAGTGCTTGATCCCTGTCTTGTTTCTTGTTCCCTCGCTGAGGCTTGACGCTCGCATCTCCCGGCTAGGCTGGCGCGCACGGCAAATAAGCCGAAGGGGGCTCCTGAGACTCCATCCGCGGCAGCGCCTCTGCTCGCGAAAGAAGATGAACGTGGCACGCGGGTCTCTCCTGCCCACGCGTCCCTACGAGGCCCTGCCGAGCCGGCTGGGGCGAGCTCGGCTCCTATGACCCTGGCGACCCCTGAGGGGCCCCCGCTTGACGTCGTCGCCACAGCCGCTGGGGCGCAGCAGGCTCCGCCTCAGGACACCGTGGTCACGCTGCCGCCTTCTCCTCCTACTCCGCCGACTTCTACTTCCCCGTCTCCTCCTACTGTCCTGGATCGTGCTGCTGCCGAACTGGACCGTCTGCGGCGGGATCTTCTGAGCGCCGACCCTCGTTTGGTGGCGGGGCGCTTGGAGCTAGCCTCTGGCTGGATTCGCTCTGATGCTTCGATTCGGGCGGCGCTGGTCTAGGCCTCGATGGCCTACGACAAGGAGAAGCAGGCTGTCCTTGGGGCGAAGGTTACCCGCGACGCCGCCTTGGGGGAGGCGGCTAATGCCCGAGGTCATTGCGAGGTGCTGGAGGGCGAGCTGAAGGGCCTGCAGGACCGGCTCGCCGAGGAGACTCGCCTTCGCCTAGAGCAGGAGGACGGCATGAAGGCACGCGAGGCGACCGTCAAGGACTGGGACGCCAAGCTCAAGAAGCGCCGTGACCGCCTAGGCGCACTGGAGCAAGAGCTGGAGGTGAGGAAGGTTGAGTTGGACGGCAAGGCACGGGTTCTTGCCGAGGATCGTGTGGCCTTTGCGGAGATGGAGGAGAAGGCCCGAGCTTCACTGAAGACGCTTTATGAGAGCGGCCTGGAGAGCCCGCTGGCCGGCGAGGAGGACGGCCCCGCCAAGCTGCTTCTTTTCCTGGTTCGTGCCCTTGACGATATTGCCCTTGGCCTCGGCCCTACGGCTGAGGCCGAGGCACGCGTCTTGTCTTCTGCGGCGCTGACGTGGGTGTTCACCCACATCTATCTTTGGGACCCCAACGTCGACCTCGACAGCCTGCTGGAGCCGGCGAGTGGCGAGCATGCCGCTGCCGCTGCTGAGGCTGTGAAGGGTCGTGCGGAGGCTCTGCTAGGGAAGTCCCGGGCCTTCAGCACCATGACGAAGCGGAGCGCTGCTAGCCCGGCAGCTCCTCAAGGAGAACCCACTCCGCGCAACTCCACGGCCGGCAAGTGACTCCGTTGTGGCTCCCGCCCTGCTTTTAGTTTTTGCACATGTATCAGGCCTCGGTGAGGCGTTAAAACTTGCATTCAGTGCCGTGATAACAGTATGGACTGTAATATTTACTTTTGAATTCCTTGAAATTTGTGCTATTTCCTTCCTACTTGCTTGTGTCCTATGCCGGCAGAGCCCGGCCCCGCGCATACCTCAGCCGCCGTTAGCCCCGACCGGAAACCAGGACGGGACCAAGGAGTGAGGGGCTACGTGACAAGTTAGGCTCCTGAGTCGTGATGCTCAGGAGTCCCCCTTGGCGCCCGAACAACAAGTAGGGAGGTGAGATGTGGGGGTGGATCTACCGTTCTACGTCTGCAGAGCCCGGCCCCGCGCATACCTCAACCGCCGTTAATCCTGACCGGAAACCAGGACGGGACCAAGGAGTGAGGGGCTACGTGACCAGTTAGGCTCCTGAGTCGCGATGCTCAGGAGTCCCCCTTGACGCTCAAACAACCTTCATACCTTGGCTCCGCTCGGGGAGGGACGCGCGATGAACCAGGCCCAGGGGGGCCTGGCTGGGTGGCGTGCGCCTAGGCGTGACCCAGGCGTAGCCCCCGTGCCCAGCCCCCTCGCGCGGCACTCCCGAGGGGAGGCGTTGCGATGAGGCTAGACACTGAGCTCTGGGCTCCCTGAGGTTGATGCGGCCCGGGGGGCCACCCTCAGTTGTTTATCACCAGCGCAGAGCATAGCGCTTCCGTATGCGTACGAGCATAGCCGCTCCTCGGCAGTGTCGTCAGCCAGCGCGGAGCATGGTGCTTCCACTGGTGCGTGGGAGGGGGCTCCCCTCCGGGAGGAGCCCCCGGGGCGTGTACAGCCCCCCTGACACGTGGCTGGCATGGTAGGGCTTGACGAGGTGTATCTGGGCACCCGTGAGCCAGCGCGGGACTCACGGGGCCCTACCTCAAGGCGGGTTGCGCCTGGCTCTGGGCCTTATCTTGGAGTGTGTTCCTGCAAATTTGGCTAGATGCCGATGTTCTACGTCCTCGGGTCCTGGCTCTCGGGCTGGTCTCAGCCGTCGTTGGTATGCCGGGGCGCAATGCCGTGGGCAGACCAGAGGGTGAGGGCCGGAGAGCCGGTAGGAGCCCTGAGTCGTGATGCACAGGAACCCCCCCCCCTTTAACGCGCAAGCTGGGTTAGATGTCAAAACTCT
>NC_057801.1:164499253-164630102 GCF_018294505.1 Triticum aestivum | reverse complement strand
CTCTCGGGCTGGTCTCAGCCGTCGCTGGTGTGCCGGGGCGCGATGCCGTGGGCAGACCAGAGGGTGAGGGCCGGAGAGCCGGTAGGAGCCCTGAGTCGCGATGCTCAGGCCCCCCCTTTAACGCGCAAGCTGGGTTAGATGTCAAAACTCTATGTCCTCGGGTCCCGGCTCTCGGGCTGGTCTCAGCCATCGCTGGTATGCCGGGGCGCGATGCCGTGGGCAGACCAGAGGGTGAGGGACGGAGAGCCGGTAGGAGCCCTGAGTCGCGATGCTCAGGCACCCCTCCTTTAATGCGCAAGCTTGCGACATCCAGGAAGAGAAAAGTTACCATGAACCGGCAACAAATAACAAGCACGACGGGTCGAAAACACAGCCCTAAGATAAATGCAAGAGGGGTACATGCCACTGGGTCTGACCCGAGCGGCTTGGGGATAATGCAGCCCGAGGGGCGCCCCCAGCAGAGCGAGCTAAGAACATGAAATAAAAGAGATACATGCCACAGGGATGGACCCACACGGCCTGGGAATAATGCAGCCCTCAGGGCGCTCCCAGCTGGAAATGAAACTAGAAAGATGTCACCTGATGACGCTGAAGACGAAGGGGTGTTGATGCAGCAGACTCGGTGGGCTGCGGGAGCGGATCCTCACGAGCCCCCAGGCCCTGGGGCCTCGGGAGGCTCCGGAGGCGCTGGTGGCTCCTCGCGGACCGTCTCCATCTCCACCAGGGCTGCGGAACGCCTGACCTCCTGAGCCTCCAGGATGGCCCTCATGATGCGCTGGTACGTAACAGCCGCGTTCAGTGAGCCGTAAGGCATGCGAACGTAGCTGTGGGGCGGGCCCTCGCAGTGTCCCACTCACGAAGGCCAGAGGCGCTCCTGAGATGCGGCTTGGTTGAGCCCTGGTATGTCGATGCAGACCATCCTCGCCCGGATGGGGGGCCACAGCGGGTAAGCGGCGGCTGCCTCTCATGACCCTTGACTCCTGTAGCTCCTGAATGGCCTTGCTGACGAACTACTGAGGGTTTGGCCCTCCTTGCCTTGCTCCTTCTTGATGGAAACGTGCTTCGAAGCACGCCTCCACGTAGTGCCCAAGCGCCTCCCTCGTGACCTTGGCGAGGTCGACGGCCCTCCAGGGGAGAGCCCCCGAGCCCTTCCTGAGGAGGGTGCCGGGCGCGCTTCCCTATGCGATGCCAGGAGGTTCCCCCTGAGTAGGCGCAGGCCCAGAGGGACCTGCCTCCTGAGGGGCCGGGCCGGTCGATGTCTTCTTCTTCTTGGGGGCGGCCTCGGGAAGCCTCCTGCTTCCGCGATCCGGGTCTTCCAGTGATGCGGCCTGAAAGGCTCTCTCCAGGGAGCAAACTGCATCTCTCTCTTCGCAGGGCACCGTGATGACCCCGCCACTTCCTGGCATCTTGAGGACGTTGTAGCTGTGGTGAGTCACAACCATGAACTTGGCCAGCGCTGGGTACCCGAGGATGGCGTTGTACGGCAGGCGAATGTGGGTGACGTCGAAGTCAATGAGCTCGGTGCGGTAGTTGTCGCGTGCCCCGAAGGTGACAGGGAGGCGGACCTGACCAATCGGGACCGTGGAGCCGTCGGTGACTCCAAAGAAAGGCTTGGTGGGCTGAAGCTGACTGTAGGGTACTTGGAGATTGTTGAATGTTTCCACGGACAGGATGTTGAGCCCTGCCCCGCCATCAATGAGGGTCTTGGTGACTAGCACGTTGCTGATGATTGGGGAACAAAGCATCGGGAGGACTCCGGCTGTGGCCGCGCACTTGAGCTGATCTGCTGAGCTGAACGTGATGGCGCACGCCGCCCACCTGAGAGGGCGCGTGGCCTCGAGCTTGGGGAGGACCGCATTCACTTCGCGGGCGAACTGCTTGAAGATGCACTGAGAGGCTGGGGCTTGAGCTCCGCCTAGGATGCAGGCGATCGCACGTGGTTCCTGGAAGCCCCCAGCCCCTTCGTCCTGATGACGGTCCTCATTTCTCCTTGGCTGCGGCGGTAGCGGAGGGAGGCCTGCGTTACCTTGCGGGCGATCCTCGCGAGGCTGATCCCTCCAGCCTCCCTCGCGAGGCGGGTCCTGCTAGCGATCCTCGCGAGGTTGGTCGCGCCACCCTTGACGTGGGCCGCGGTCTTCCCAGCATCCTGCATTCCTTCCTCCTCCTCGTCCGTAGCCCCGGTCATTGCGGTCGGGATGCCGGCCAGTCCGTCCTTCGCGCACGGCCCTGAGCTCTTGGCATTCATTGGTGTTGTGGGTGTGGAGGTCGTGGTACATGCAGTACCGACTGCCCTTGGAGGATTCAGGCTGATCTCTGCCCCGCTTGGTGTCTGGTTCTGCCGCGAGCACGGCAGCCCCCTTGTGCTTCACGTCCTTGGCCTTGGGCTTCTTCTCTTCAGGGTCTGCGGCAGGCAATTTGAGGAGGGAGAGACGCCCTTCCTTAGCCCTGGCGCACTTGGTCGCCAGGTTGAACAGCTCCAAGGAAGTGCACAAATCTTCATGCATTGCGAGCTCCTCCTTCATCTTGACGTCACGCACGCCGTCAGAGAAGGCTGAGATGATGGCCTCCTCGGTCACCTTGGGAATCTTGAGGCGCGCGTTGTTGAAGCGCTGGATGTACTTCTGCAGGGTTTCCCCCGGTTGTTGCTTGATGCGGCGCATGTCGCTCACAGCGGGTGGCTGGTCGCGAGTACCCTGGAAGTTGGCGATGAAGAGGGTGCGCATCTCGTCCCAGGAGGAGATCGTGCCTGGGGCCAGGTTCAGAAGCCAGGTGCGGGCCCCGTCCTTGAGAGCCATGGGAAATCAGTTCGCCATGACCTTCTCGTCTCTGTTGGCAGCCTCGATGCCCAGCTCGTAGAGCTGGAGGAACTTTGCAGGGTCTGCCGTGCCGTCGTAGCGAGGAGGCAGGTCTGGCTTGAACTAGCTGGGCCACGCGACGGTGCGTAGCTCGGTGGTGAAGGCGCGGTAGCCCGCTGTGGCCACAGGAGGGCTTGGAGGACAAAGAGCTCGGCCTTGCGGGTTCCCGTGCGCCGCAGCTAGGTGCAGCGGGGTCTTGACGTGCTGGAGCAGGAGCATGGTCGGGACGAGCCGGAGCAAGGAGCGCTCGGGCAGCTTCTCGAGGGCGTGGGACCTCTTGGCAGCTCCGCTCCTACCGCGCTAGTTCCTGACAGGGTGGGTTATGCCCAGGGGCCGCGCGCATTGGAGCCAGGGCGCCTTCTTGAGGGGGAGGCGACTGAGGCGCCCCAGGAGCTTCATTGCCCGCGCATGGCGGGGCGCGGTGCAGCGAGAAAGATGGCGCGGGGAGCCCCCAGCGGCGCGGACGAGTTCGGCGACTCGGTCGAGCCACTCTTCATAGACGTCGTCGACTGGGCGGTAGCGCAGGAGCTCGTTTGCCGCGATGAGCGCAGCTCGAGCCTCCATGGCCGCGCGGGGCGCGCGGGATGAAGAACCAGCGGGGGTGAGCGAGGGCGTAGCGGTGCGGCCGTCTCGCCTCATGGACGAGTGCTGGGACAATGCTTGCTGCTCGTTCCCCGCCAGGCCGGTGGCGCCGTTGACGGCAGGCGACGGGGAACGACGAGGGCGCCCGCCGACGGGAGCCGTCTGGGCGACGCGAGAAGCGAGGGCGGCTCGGCGCTCGGCGCGAACCCGGCGTGCGTCAAACATGGCCGCGACGGTCGAAGAAGAACAGGGCAACGGAAGACAAATTCCGGAGCACCCCTAGCTGGCGCGCCAAATGTCGGATTTAGGGTTTCGGCAGACCCTTAAGGTTCGAACACTGGGGTGCGCACGGAGGTTTCGCCTTCTACCTACCTGTTCCTCGCCGAATCGCTAGGATCTAAAACTACAAGAAGAACAACACAAGAGACACAGGATTTATACCGGTTCAGGCCACCATTGTGGTGTAATACCCTACTCCAGTGTGTGGTGTGGTGGATTGCCTCTCAAGCTGATGATGAACAATACAAGGAAGAACAGCCTCGCGAGGGTCTGTTCTTGTGGTCTCTCTCTTTTTGCCGGCCGGATGGATCGATCCCCCTACCCTGTGGGTGGCTAGTCCTATTTATAGGCGAAGGCCCTGGGCCTCTTCCCAAATATTGAGCGGGAAGGGTGCCAACAATTGGCCAATTTGAAGGGGAACATCTAGTACACATATCCTAACTAAAGTTGGTCCTCGCCTGTCAAAGACTCTGGTGGTGACGCCGACTTGGGCTCCACGGTGACCTCCATCCTGCCGTTGGACTGGTCTTGATCTTGTTGCACCGAAATGGATGCCTTTGCTTGACGCTCTCGCCTGCGCTTGCTCCCCTTGCACCAAAGAGGAAAGAAGGACACTGCGCGGGCTGGCGCCCGGCTGGCGACCTTGGTCGTCATGGCTTGCGTCATGGGCACCTCGCGAGGTACCCCACCTTGAACTCTCCGCCTCCTCGTGAGCCATCCTGACGAGGCCGTGCCTAAGGAAGCTCCTTGTCGTCCGCCCCGCGAGGCTTGGCCCCTCACGAGGGTCTTGAGCTTGTGCTGATGAAGATGGGCCGTGCTGGCCCCCTCTGAGCCACGCCGCAGGCCGCAGGCAGGCAAGTCTGGGGACCCCCGTTCCTAGAACACCGACAGAATCTACAGCCCTTCCCCGCAGCCAGAGGACCCTGAAAGGGCCCTAGATCCAGGACTCGAAGAAGACCCAGATGCGGCCGTGGAGCTTGTCGACGGGATATTTTATCGGGCGAGTCGTGACGGCGCCTCAGTGGCTATCACTTCTGATTATCCCAGACTGCTACCTTCGTCGCGTGTAAGCCAAGCCGAAGACTCGATCCTCCAAAGAGGATTCTTTCCAGATGTCACACCTTATCCCTGATACGTCATGCTTTTACAGAAGCGATGTTCAGAGCGCATGGCCGAGCCCCTAGGGACCCGTCAGCCACAGGCGTCCGAATTGGGTAGGCTCAAGAGGAAGGCGGTTAGAGCCGACACGCCTCTACAGAGGTAAGAAAACAACCTTTCATATAATTATTGTTATTTGAAGTATAACATCGCCCTTTACATCATGGCAGGAAGAGGAGCATCCGGACTATATCCGGGGATCCTGCCAACCACGCCTCCACCAGCCGGGCTCTAGGACCAACTTCGAGAGAGGAGGCGGACGTAGGGCCGACGCCACATAGTCCTCCGACAGAGGATGCGGATATGCTCTCTGCCACAAATTTCAAGTAGAAAGCGCCATGAATCACCGGCGTCGACGGGCCGTGCTTCGGAACAACATCTTTTCCGAAGAGGCATTTAATGCTTTCAATTCGGGAGACGCATACATCCGAGCTGCTCAAAGCGGGCTCGCCCGGGCAACATCCCAGTATACCAAAGATATACGGGTAAGAAAGTTTGATGAGCATGTATAGCAGTAGCCCCTGAGACTTGAAACGGTTGGAACAACATTTTTAAGTATCAATTTATGCGCAGGTTCTTGTAGATAAGAACGATCAATTGTCTCGGGAGCTAGAGGAGTGCAAGACCCAACTAAGGGCCGCAGTTGCCAAGCTAGAGGAATCCCAGAAGGCCTCATGTGGTAACATTTATCTTGATTGTACGAAAATGCACTAGTTAGTAGCTGGCTGGTATGACAAATTTAACAGAAAATTCTGTAGATAACCCCGGAGTAAATCCAGAAGGCGGGAGAGATGACGAGTCGCATCTCCAGAGGCAACTAAAGGCCGGCGAGCGCATTCTTACACAAGTTAAGCAGGATAAGAATGCTCTCCAAGATGCCAATGTTCGGCTGGACGTGGAATTGAAAGACGTTCGTGCGCAGCTGGCGGACTCTGTGAAGGAGAACAAAAGGCTTCGCCGCGGCATTTATGGTAAGTGCCTAGACGAACTGTAGCATAGTTCGGCGGGGAAGTGTTATTAATAGAGTTTTGCTTGTAGGAATGCTGACGGGTCGCCCTGGGGAGGAGATGCCCGCATCTGCAGGCGATTTATTGCAAGACCTCTCACAACTGCACGAGCGAGCTTGGCAGGCGATGCAGGGTGTAGCGCAGGCCTTGTGGCCGTCAAGCCTCCTGCCGAATGGCATGGGAGAGCTTGTGGACATGCTTCAAGGAGCAAGGCGGCGCTTCCGACTATGGAAGATTTCAGCCTGTCGACAGGGTGCAAGGGAAGCATGGGTTATGGTGAAAACGCGCTACACCAAGCTGGACCCGAACAATATGGCCGAAGTCGGACCGGTAGGGACAGATGGGCAAGAAATTCCCCTTGGTCTAGTATATGACCAGGTGGCGTTAGCCGCGAAGTATTCTCAGCAGGATTGTAAGCTAGATAACCTGTTGGATGGTATAGAGGATGAATATAGTCAGTCCATGTGACTGTGTAATTCAATGGACGTAAGTAGCCCCTAGCCGGATTAAAGTCCTTTGTCATGGCGGACCTTTTCGCTTCAGCCCCCGGATCCTATAGTTCGGGGTGTGTCCGAATACCCGCTCAGTTATACAAAAACCGGAGTATGCGTGGAAACCAGGCGTAGGGGTCATAAGTGCTTGAACAGACAAGTACCCAACTAGTTATGTTATATTACATGGATAGTAAGAAACATCTTCCAGGGAGAATAGTTCCGTTAAGGGTTCCTTTCCCTGGGTAAGCATGCGACAAGGCACATGTCCGAACTGCGAACCATGGCGCAGGATACAAAACTTCTAGGGATTTCTGTTATAATAAACAAAGACATCTTTTGTTCACCGACCGAATATTCTCTTAAGGAAACTAGCTTTCAGCTTCACCCAGTCTGAGGTACACATCCGGCTCAACCGGCAGTAACAATCGTAGAGGTACTCCCCTTATGCCCTAGCTGAATTAACGGGAACGTAGGGCATAAACACAGGAGCCAGGCAACCCAGCTTGGCCACGTCTTAAGTCATATCAATGCATATAATGGTGAAGAAAAGGCACACATGGAAAATACATGTGTGATGGTCAAAAAGCCTTTTAGAGTAAGTTATGTTTAGCTTCCGGATAGGAAGCCCCCAGGTATTGCTTACACACATAGTGCGGCCGAAATAATCCGGGAATCTGCACTGTATTAAATACTTTGTGTGAAGAGAAAAAGATCGAGAAAGGGAAAGGGGGGGAGCATAATAAAAAAAAGGGTTAAGGAGACGAACACTGAGTTTGGCGCTAGGCGTAGAATCTCCGGAGTCTGTCCGCATTCCATGGGTTCGGCTCGAGTCTGTTATCAGACGCATTACATAGGCGGTACGCTCCTCCGGTGAGAACTTGGTCGATGACGAAGGGACCTTCCCACTTGGGTTTGAGCTTGTCCTTCTTCTTCTCCGGTAAGCATAGGACGAGCTCGCCAATATTATAAGTTTTGGCCCGCACTTCTCTGCTTTGGTATCATCGAGCCTGTTGCTGATAGAATGCGGAACGGGCCTTAGCGACATCGCGCTCCTCCTCCAGGGCATCCAAATTATCCTGCCGATCTAACTCGGCTTCCTCCTCTTCGTACACGCGTACGCGTGGCGAATCATGTATGATGTCGCAAGGTAGTACTGCTTCCGCACCGTACACCATAAAGAATGGTGTGTATCCGGTGGTGCGATTTGGTGTGGTCCGCAGCCCCCAGAGCACGGAGTCGAGCTCCTCGACCCAATGAATATCTGACTCTGTCAGGGATCGCACTAGTCTGGGTTTAATGCCGCTCATGATGAGACCGTTTGCCCGTTCGACCTGGCCATTTGTTTGAGGGTGGTAGACGGAAGCATAGTCGAGCTTAATGCCCATTTTGCCGCACCAAGCTTTCACATCATCTTCCGTGAAATTTGAGCCATTATCGGTGATGATGCTGTGGGGGACACCATATCGGTGTACGACCCCGGATATGAAGTCTATTACTGGTCCGGATTCGGCCGTTTTCACTGGTTTGGCTTCTATCCATTTGGTGAACTTATCTACCATGACCAATAGGTATTTTTTCTTGTGGCTTCCCCCTTTAAGGGGTCCAACCATATCCAGCCCCCATACCGCGAAAGGCCAAGTTATGGGGATTGTTTGGAGGGCGGTAGGGGGCATATGACTCTGATTGGCAAAGAGCTGGCAACCGACGCAGTGTTGGACAAGGTCCTGTGCATCTGCTTGGGCCGTTGGCCAATAGAAACCCATACGGAAGGCCTTGCTGACTAGTGCTCGAGCCGCAACATGGTGCCCGCCCATTCTGACATGGATTTCAGCCAAGAGCTTCTGCCCTTCCTCTTCGGAGATGCACCTTTGAAGCACTCCGGTCGCACTTTTCTTATAGAGTTCCCCTTCATGGACTTTGTAAGCTTTAGAACGACGGACGATGCAACGTGCTTCATTTTGGTCTTCGTGGAGCTCCTGCCTATTTAGGTAGGCCAAGAAAGGCTCAGTCCACGGGGCGATGACATCCATTATTTCGTGAGCTGACGATGTTATTTCGGTGGTAGAACCTCCGATTATGTCTGATAGTTCGGGATCTGGGGATGTATTCGGATCCGTGCTAGTATTCCCGGACTCCCCTTCCCATATCACGGATGGCTTGAACAACCTTTCCAGGAATATGTTAGGTGGGACAGGGTTGCGTTTAGCGCTGATGCGGGCAAGGACATCTGCCGCTTGATTGTTTTCTCGAGCCACGTGGTGAAATTCGAGCCCCTCGAACTGAGCTGACATTTTAAGGTTGACATTATGGTAGGCCGCCATTTTCGGATTCTTGGCATCAAAGTCTCCGTTTATTTGTGATATTGCGAGGTTTGAATCCCCGCGCACCTCTAGGCATTGAATGCCCATAGAGACTGCCATCCGAAGACCGTGCAACAGAGCCTCATATTCGGTTGCATTGTTGGAGTCTATGTATAATATTTGGAGGACGTATTGGACCATGTCTCCGGTGGGAGACGTCAGGACTACACCCGCTCCCAATCCGGCCAGCATTTTAGAGCCGTTGAAGTGCATGATCCAGTTAGAATATGCGCCGTACTCTTTAGGGAGTTCGGCCTCCGTCCATTCGACGACAAAGTCAGCTAATACTTGCGACTTGATAGCCCGTCGAGGCTTGTATATTATGTTGAATGGAAGGAGCTCAATCGCCCATTTGGCGATCCGGCCCGTGGCATCGCGGTTATTTATTATATCATTTAGTGGTAATTCAGAGGCCAGCGTAATCGAACACTCTTGAAAGAAGTGTCGTAGCTTTCGGGATGCCATGAAGACCGTGTATGCTATTTTTTGATAGTGTGGGTATCGGGATTTTCATGGGGTGAGGACCATGGATACGTAATAAACCAGCTTCTGTAGCGGGAATTTGTATCCGTCAACTTCTCGTTCGACGACGAGTACTACGCTTACAACTTGATGTGTTGCAGCTATGTATAGCAGCATAGGTTCGCCGATATTTGGCGTTGTTAGGACTGGATTATTGGCCAATAAGATTGTGACGCCCGGATAATTAAGCTACAGTAATTCTCTGCTAATGATGCCACGTCACCTCGTTTACTGTTGGTAAACTCGTGTTAGTTCAAAACGATTCAAATTCAAATTTAAAATATAGGCAAACAACAAAAGTTTTCAAATAATAAAACTAAAATGTTCTGGTGGTGCCAAATAATGCGTAGGTAATTATGGTGGAGAAACCACACTTGTATAAAATATGTAAATACTCAAAATGAATATAATAGTAGCAAAACAATTAGTTAAATGATTATAAAATAATAAACAATTACAAATGGTTTTATATTAGGTGCCAAGTTAATTGCGGTAGTGGCATAAGTATTAAAAATATTTTAGGTGCAACTTGGGTTTTTCATAAACACCGAAATTTAAATAAAACAGAAAAGAGAAAAGAAATAAAATAGAAAAACAAACTAAGAAAAAAAAGAAAAAGAAACCCCCCAAACCCCCGGGCCAACCGACCCAGCTAGCCAACCGGCCGGCCCAGTCGGCCAGCCCACCCCAGGCCGGCCCACTCGCCCCCTGCATAACCCCCGCTCCCCACTCGGCCGAACCCTAGCCGCCACCCACTCACCCCCCCCTCGATCCACTCCTCCCTCTCTCCTCCCACTGGATCGGGCCGACGCCCCGCGCCCTCCCCCCCCCACGACGCCACTCCCTCTCCCCCATCCCGATCCAATCTGGATCGAGGCGATCCCCCCCCCCACTCCACCTCGCTCTCTTCTCCCTCCCGTCGATCTGGATCGGGATTCCGCCCCCCCCCCCACCGCTCGTCGCCGCCGAACGCTAGCGCCCCCGCGCCACCACGGCGCCCCACCGGCGCCGCACTTCCCGGCCTCCTCCCTCTCCTTCGTGCACCGGGTCGTCTCCCCTCGAGCTCCGCGCACGCCCCATCCGTGGCCGCCCCGACCCCGTCACCGGAGGCCGCCTCGCTGGTCCGCCAGCGCCGTCGTCCTCCCCTGCGTCGCCGTCGTCGCCACGTTGCCCCACGCCTCCCGTCGCCTCCCCGACCCTGTTGCTGGACCGGCCCCGTCTTCCTCGACGGCCTGCCTCCACTCCGACCCCGTCGTCGTCCACCCGTCGCCTCGCCGGCGCCACCCGACCCGCGCCACCTCGAGCCGCTGCCTCCCCGTCCGGCTCACTGTGAGCCCCATCCTCCCTCCTCTCTCCCCCCCCCGCACATCGACCGCGCCCGAAGGCCGCGCGCCCCGCAACCCGCACCGTGCGCCGCCCCCGTGCCATGCGCGTTGTGGCCACGCACGCAGCCCCACACCCCCGCCACGTCCTTGGTCACCTGCAGCCGCGCCCGTCACTGCCTGCCTCGCCCAGGCCGGACGCTGACCGCGCCCGGCGCGCGCCTAACCTCGCCGGCCTTCCCCGTCGTCTGTGCCCCGGCGGCCTCGTCCTGCTTTGCGGGCGAGTGCCCGCTCGGGTGCGCCTGCACTCTACGCCCGGGAACCCGTGGCCGTTCGCCCGTTAGGGCTCCCCCTGAGCCACTGACCTTGGGGCCCCACGCCCCAGAACAAAAAAAAAGAGGGATTAAAAAAATATAATAATAATAAAAAATTTAAAAAAAATGTTAAATGAATAAATAGATAATAATTAAATAATTAAAATGTTAATTAATTAATTAATTAAGTAATTAATTAAGTTAATTAATCCTGGTTAATTAACCTAATAACTAATTAACCTAATTAACTACTGTTAATTAAACTTAATTAGGTTAATTAGTTAACAGTGTATGACGAACGGGACCCACCTGTCAGGGTTGACTCAGTCAACCCCTGTTGACTGCTGACGTCAGCATGACATCATGCTGACGTCATAAATACATTTTTTCGAATTAATTAAATAAATAATTAAATTCCAAAATTGTTAAAATCTTTTAAAAATCATATCTTTTAATCCGTAACTCGGATTAAAATATTTTCAACATGAAAGTTGCTCAGAACGACGAGACGAACCCGGAAACGCAGCCCGTTCGTCTGCCACGCGTCCCTAGCATAGTGAACCTGCAACATTTCACCACCGGTTCATCTGCCCGGAAACACGGAACACCGGGGATACTTTCCCAGATGTTTCCCCCCTTCACCGGTATCACCTCATACCGCGTTAGAACACGTCTAGCTCTGCTTGTTGTACTGTTATGCACTTGCTTGCTATGTATTTATTGTTTCTCCCCCCTCTTCTCTCCGATAGACCCCGTGACGATGCTGATGCCCCTATAGTCGACTACGTCACCGACGACCCCTCCTTGTCTGAGCAACCAGGCAAGCCCCCCCCCTTGATCACCAGATATCGCCTATTCTCCTCTATACTGCTTGCATTAGAGTAGTGTAGCATGTTACTGCTTTCGTTAATCCTATTCTGATGCATAGCCTGACATTGTCGCTACATCTGTTGATACCTTACCTGCAATCCTAAATGCTTAGTATAGGATGCTAGTTTACCATCATTGGCCCTACATTCTTGTCAGTCTGCCTTGCTATACTATCGGGCCGTGATCACTTGGGAGGTGATCACGGGTATATACTATACATACATACATACTATACAGATGGTGACTAAAGTCGGGTCAGCTCATTGAGTACCCGCAAGTGATTTGACGAGGGGGCTGAAAGGACAGGTGGCTCCATCCCGGTAGAGGTGGGCCTGGGTACCCGATGGCCCTCGACTGTTACTTTGTGGCGGAGCGACAGGGCAGGTTGAGACCACCTAGGAGACAGGTGGGCCTGGCCCTGTTCGGCGTTCGCGGATACTTAACACGCTTAACGAGATCTTGGTATTTGATCTGAGTCGGCTACGAGCCTATACGCACTAACCATCTACGTGGGAGTAGTTATGGGTATCCCGACGTCGTGGTATCAGCCGAAGCACTTCAGACGTCAGCGACGGAGCGGCGCGCGCCGGATTGGACTGGAACGCCTACTAGGCTAGGTCTGCTTCCGGCCGCCCTCGCAACGTGCAGGTGTGCTATGGGCGATGGGCCCAGACCCCTGTGCGCTTAGGTTTAGACCGGCGTGCTGGCCTCTCTGTTTTGCCTAGGTGGGGCTGCGACGTGTTGATCTTCCGCGGCCGGGCATGACCCAGGAAAGTGTGTCCGGCCAAATGGGATCAAGCGTGTTGGGTTATGTGGTGCACCCCTGCAGGGAAGTTAATCTATTCGAATAGCCGTGATCTTCGGTAACAGGACGACTTGGAGTTGTACCTTGACCTTATGACAACTAGAACCGGATACTTAATAAACCACACCCTTCCAAGTGCCAGATACAACCGGTGGTCGCTCTACCTCAGGGATATGAGGAGGGGATCGCCGGGTAGGATTATGCTATGAGATGCTACTTGAAGATGCTACTTGGAGGACTTCAATCTACTCTCTCCTACATGCTGCAAGACGGAGGCTGCCAGAAGCGTAGTCTTCGACAGGATTAGCTATCCCCCTCTTATTCTGGCATTCTGCAGTTCAGTCCACTGATATGGCCTCCTTACACATATACCCATGCATATGTAGTGTAGTTCCTTGCTTGCGAGTACTTTGGATGAGTACTCACGGTTGCTTTCTCCCCCCTTTTTCCCCTTTTCCTTTCTTTCTGGTTGTCGCAACCAGATGTTGGAGTTCAGGAGCCAGACGCCACCGTCGACGATGACCCTACTACACCGGAGGTGCCTACTACTACGTGCAGCCCGCTGACGACGTCCAGGAGTAGTTAGGAGGATCCCAGGCAGGAGGCCTGCGCCTCTTTCGATCTGTATCCCAGTTTGTGCTAGCCATCTTATGGCAACTTGTTTAACTTATGTCTGTACTCAGATATTGTTGCTTCCGCTGACTCGTCTATGATCGAGCACTTGTATTCGAGCCCTCGAGGCCCCTGGCTTGTATTATGATGCTGGTATGACTTATTTTATTTGTAGAGTTGTGTTGTGATATCTTCCCGTGAGTCCCTGATCTTGATCGTACACATTTGCGTGCATGATTAGTGTACGATTGAATCGGGGGCGCCACAAGTTGGTATCAGAGCCGACTGCCTGTAGGAATCCCCCTTTCCAACTCCTTGGCCGAAGTCGAGTCTAGTCGTTGAAAAACTTTTACTAACATGGCTGTGTGTCTTACGGGCACACGTCGCCATTGGGTGGTACTAGGATCTTTTACTCCTCGACCTTTACTATGGGATGCTGATCTCTCCTCTATTCAGGATAAATGAAGTTTACTAAATCTAACAATAGGATCTCGTTATCACTTTCACCCGGAGAGCCCCTTGTTACTGATGATCGTCTGCTGCACCAGAAGACCCTGAAGATACTCTCCGCTGTTAACCCGAGAACTTGTGTTCATCGCGTTTGCAATTCCCCTTCCACCGCAAACCCTTATGGATAACTACTTGCAGTTGTTATTCTTACATTCATCCCCAGTTGGTCTTGTTATTACAAGATAACCTGAAAACTCGTCGTTGTTTCGATAATCCTTTGAGCTTACTGCCTTGCTGTTCTTTGTCACCTGAATACCCCTACGGTTAATTAGTGCAATTATCGAGTATCCGCTCACCCCCAGTTGTTCATGAGTTTCACAAAAGTCTTCGAAATATTATTCGATCTTCTGAAAATCCTTTGGAGCCTTTGGCTCTTGAAATTCTTGCTTGCTCGCATTATGGTTAATCCCATAAGTCTCGTAGTCTTATTGACATTCCTTGTCATTATCATTTTGGGTCTATTGACTCAATATGTTTGCGAATACACGCAATCATCATTGATCCTTATAAATTACTTTTCCGGCTGAGCTGCCATTCTTTTAACTGGAATTGGTTCTCGACCAATCGAATTGTCTTTGATTGTACCCTAAGGCTATTCAACTTATCCACCCCTAATCAGAGCATTGCTTCTGATCCCTTGATTTGGGAATCATAATTCCTTTGCATTTGACAATTGAGTTAGTCAATTGTTTCTATAATCTGATCTCCTTGCATTCTTATTCCCCTAGTTGAGTACCGATACTCGTATCAGATCCTTTGTGGACCATCAAGTCCTTTGTTGGATTGTTATCCGACAGTGTCCTTCACATTTGATCACCTTGTGAGTTCTTCCCCTGATACATAATGCCTTTGTTAAGTTGTATCCTCTGCTTGGTCAACCATGCTCTGCTTTCGGGCTTGTGTTATTTACTCATGAAACTCGTGGTATATGTTTCTAAGAAGCCCCTATGGGTTGAACATATGCCTTCTCTAAACCGTGTGAACCCGAAAGTTTTCACGAGTCATACTCTTCTGGTGCTTCACCAGATAAAATTTCAACACTACAACATCATCGAACGTGAGAAGTGAATGAAAGGTTATGCATTGGAGAAGTGGGAGTCGACCTTGAACTTTGTGTTCATGCCCATGGACGCGATGTATATCCTATCATGGAAGCTTCTTGTAATAATAACTATTTCCTTGATAGCTAACATATGGTATCTGTGAATTGATCCCTTGCAACCGTGGTTCCGACCATGATTGTTCTTCTTTGATTCCATTTCTCGGACAAGTTAAAACAATTGTCTTCTATGGATCAATACACCAGTCCGACCTTTACTTTGATCTTGTGTTGAGTATTACCCCCCTGGTATCTCGAGATTATCATGGTACTGCATAACTTCTTATAAGTTCTTCATCAAGTGCTACCTTACCACTGATTCCAATTTTTCATGGGCTCTGAGTTATTAAACACTCAAAGACACCGATAACTGAACTGAGTCCGCTCTACGGTTCAACAACTCTTCAGTAAGCTTCTATAAGTACGAGTTTGTACCCGATCACGCCATTCCTAGCCTGTTTGACTATATCTTTGTCGTGACGATTCCAACTGTGCTACCGGGTCCTTATTCTCGGAGCACCAATTTGCGACGATAGCTAAGCATACGTCAATTTTCCTCGTCATACCCTTTCACCTTAAACAACAAGCTTGAGTTCGAGTTTGTGTCATAACTGTGGTTCCAATAACCCTTCGCTTCATCATTTCTTTGACTTGATGTCATCGCCAATCGATTACATCTTCACGAAATCTCTCAACAAATGTGTCGTGATCATCATCATCATTCCGAGCTCTTCCAGGATATGAATTGAGTTCATGATGAGAAATAGCATCCTTTGCCCTCGACGATTTGGGTTATCATCCACAACATTATTGCATTCCCTCCAACACAAAACTTGTTCTTGTTTTGTGTTGTACCTTGAGTTCCATGCTATCCAACTTATGTTATGATCTACCGCAGAGTATTACCACCTTTTATGTTGAGAATGTCGTGGTAATTTTACCACCTCCTGAGAATTCTTGATATAGTAATATCTCTCGCCTTTTGCGTTCGTTTCCTGGTCTCCGTGTTGTTTCTAACCGGAATACCAACAAATGGTCTGTGATGTGTAAATTCTAAACTTCTAGCAACCCTATTGCTTTGAAGTTATTGGTCTACAGTTTCATTCTAAGTCTATTGCTTATTGAATCATCATTCGAACATTGATCGTGCTACCTAGTCCAGATTCCTGGGTGCACCCTTCTACCATTTTTCAGTTGTGTATGTTTTCCCTCGAGCATACATCATTATATCATTTGATCTGACCAATGTTATCTCCTTGTTCACTTAATTGTGGAAATCCATCTTTTGAGAATCTCGGTGAATTGCCGTTGAGTTCACCAGACACCTCCTTGTCCTCTCCTTGGGTTAATGATGGACTCTTGATAATGGAAAACACTTCGTAGTTCATTTCCCCGAGAATCTTACATTGTCATCTCGTCAATTTGCGTCGCACCTTTTCTTCTCAGGTATCCTAAGTCTGAGGTATCCTGACACCAATCGGATCTGAATCTCGGTCAGATATGATGGTTGGGACAACTCTCCAAGGGTCATGATGTTGATCCTTTGATGACCCGGTAACATGATGTCATGCCTAGCACCCCCCCTGGCTGGAGGACCTATCATTATAGATTCCTTTTCAGCAAGGTTATCCATTCATCCATGAGGAAATTGTAAGACTTATTCTATAAGTTATTCCTGATGAATCCTTTGTGTATCCGAAGTATGACCTTTACATGAAGACCATGTCAATGCTATCTCGAAGCATGTCAATGGTACTCCGATTTTCAACAGGAACATTTGAAGCACGATGCTAAATTTTATTTATCGTTTATCCTAACACCGTTGTATGGGTAATTTCATGAAATTTCTCTCCCCTACCTAAGGAGTTTTCTATAGAATATCCTGTCATGGATATCATGCTCTGCTTGTCCTTGGGAAGGATATACCCCTGATATACGTGTTTAAGCACATTTTCCTTCCCGTTGTTTTGTTCAAACTTACTTGTAAACTACTTAACCGAGCAGTGGTAATCCCCTGCTTAGGTAAACACCTCGGTATACCTTCCTGTCTGGTGTAACCCTGTTTCTACTGTTGATAACTTCCGGTAGCCACCGATGGACGAGAACTTTGCCTATTGGTCCGCCTCATTGCAACGAGCAGGAAAATGGTTCTCTTCGTCCCTCGCCCTTGGTACCAACGTTGTTGCCGACATAACTGACATGGTACTCTCTGACATGCCTTGTTATCATGACCGTGCAAGATGTCACTGCTCCTATTAAAAAAAACCGCATGGTGGGCCCATAACCCACAGTTCCACAGGATCGAAACTTGACTGTCCTGTACACCCCCTATTCCCAAAGTTATTCCTCGCGCGTGGCCTCGTATGTAATTCACGGGCCATCGTCCTAGTGATCTATTCTGGTATCAAACGCAATACTTACTCTCGCTACTCTGAACCCTTTCTCACTTTGGTTCAGACTTCGAGCAACTATCTATCCGCTTGGAACCTCTTATTGTACCTTCGTACCTTACTCTCGATGTATTTCATATGTTCAACTCGAGAGATAATCTTATACTCATTCATGGGTTAACCCCAGATTGTTTCCCTCAAAAGCATTATGTCGTAGTGAGCTGCCCCTTATCCTTTCGTAAGTACGATGGAGTTCCCGAAGAAATGATGACAAGTTTATCATGATGCATTGGAATAAAGAATAGAAGACAACAACGAAAGGGATTAACTTCTTCGTGAAGATCCGTTAGAATATCGTAACCAGAACTTTCCCCCTTGCTCCCCTCTTAAATCTCGGGACGAGATTTCTTGTAGTGGAGGAGAATTGTGACGCCCGGATAATTAAGCTACAGTAATTCTCTGCTAATGATGCCACGTCACCTCGTTTACTGTTGGTAAACTCGTGTTAGTTCAAAACGATTCAAATTCAAATTTAAAATATAGGCAAACAACAAAAGTTTTCAAATAATAAAACTAAAATGTTCTGGTGGTGCCAAATAATGCGTAGGTAATTATGGTGGAGAAACCACACTTGTATAAAATATGTAAATACTCAAAATGAATATAATAGTAGCAAAACA
This sequence comes from Triticum aestivum, assembly GCF_018294505.1. NCBI lineage: Eukaryota > Viridiplantae > Streptophyta > Magnoliopsida > Poales > Poaceae > Triticum > Triticum aestivum. The sequence continues at coordinate 164,612,243 of NC_057801.1, read as the reverse complement.
ATTAGTTAAATGATTATAAAATAATAAACAATTACAAATGGTTTTATAGTAGGTGCCAAGTTAATTGCGGTAGTGGCATAAGTATTAAAAATATTTTAGGTGCAACTTGGGTTTTTCATAAACACCGAAATTTAAATAAAACAGAAAAGAGAAAAGAAATAAAATAGAAAAACAAACTAAGAAAAAAAAAGAAAAAGAAACCCCCCAAACCCCCGGGCCAACCGACCCAGCTAGCCAACCGGCCGGCCCAGTCGGCTAGCCCACCCCAGGCCGGCCCACTCGCCCCCTGCATAACCCCCGCTCCCCACTCGGCCGAACCCTAGCCGCCACCCACTCACCCCCCCCTCGATCCACTCCTCCCTCTCTCCTCCCACTGGATCGGGCCGACGCCCCGCGCCCTCCCCCCCCACGACGCCACTCCCTCTCCCCCATCCCGATCCAATCTGGATCGAGGCGATCCCCCCCACTCCACCTCGCTCTCTTCTCCCTCCCGTCGATCTGGATCGGGATTCCCCCCCCCACCGCTCGTCGCCGCCGAACGCTAGCGCCCCCGCGCCACCACGGCGCCCCACCGGCGCCGCACTTCCCGGCCTCCTCCCTCTCCTTCGTGCACCGGGTCGTCTCCCCTCGAGCTCCGCGCACGCCCCATCCGTGGCCGCCCCGACCCCGTCACCGGAGGCCGCCTCGCTGGTCCGCCAGCGCCGTCGTCCTCCCCTGCGTCGCCGTCGTCGCCACGTTGCCCCACGCCTCCCGTCGCCTCCCCGACCCTGTTGCTGGACCGGCCCCGTCTTCCTCGACGGCCTGCCTCCACTCCGACCCCGTCGTCGTCCACCCGTCGCCTCGCCGGCGCCACCCGACCCGCGCCACCTCGAGCCGCTGCCTCCCCGTCCGGCTCACTGTGAGCCCCATCCTCCCTCCTCTCTCCCCCCCCGCACATCGACCGCGCCCGAAGGCCGCGCGCCCCGCAACCCGCACCGTGCGCCGCCCCCGTGCCATGCGCGTTGTGGCCACGCACGCAGCCCCACACCCCCGCCACGTCCTTGGTCACCTGCAGCCGCGCCCGTCACTGCCTGCCTCGCCCAGGCCGGACGCTGACCGCGCCCGGCGCGCGCCTAACCTCGCCGGCCTTCCCCGTCGTCTGTGCCCCGGCGGCCTCGTCCTGCTTTGCGGGCGAGTGCCCGCTCGGGTGCGCCTGCACTCTACGCCCGGGACCCGTGGCCGTTCGCCCGTTAGGGCTCCCCCTGAGCCACTGACCTTGGGGCCCCACGCCCCAGAACAAAAAAAAGAGGGATTAAAAAAATATAATAATAATAAAAAATTTAAAAAAAATGTTAAATGAATAAATAGATAATAATTAAATAATTAAAATGTTAATTAATTAATTAATTAAGTAATTAATTAAGTTAATTAATCCTGGTTAATTAACCTAATAACTAATTAACCTAATTAACTACTGTTAATTAAACTTAATTAGGTTAATTAGTTAACAGTGTATGACGAACGGGACCCACCTGTCAGGGTTGACTCAGTCAACCCCTGTTGACTGCTGACGTCAGCATGACATCATGCTGACGTCATAAATACATTTTTTCGAATTAATTAAATAAATAATTAAATTCCAAAATTGTTAAAATCTTTTAAAAATCATATCTTTTAATCCGTAACTCGGATTAAAATATTTTCAACATGAAAGTTGCTCAGAACGACGAGACGAACCCGGAAACGCAGCCCGTTCGTCTGCCACGCGTCCCTAGCATAGTGAACCTGCAACATTTCACCACCGGTTCATCTGCCCGGAAACACGGAACACCGGGGATACTTTCCCGGTTGTTTCCCCCCTTCACCGGTATCACCTCATACCGCGTTAGAACACGTCTAGCTCTGCTTGTTGTACTGTTATGCACTTGCTTGCTATGTATTTATTGTTTCTCCCCCCTCTTCTCTCCGATAGACCCCGTGACGATGCTGATGCCCCTATAGTCGACTACGTCACCGACGACCCCTCCTTGTCTGAGCAACCAGGCAAGCCCCCCCCCTTGATCACCAGATATCGCCTATTCTCCTCTATACTGCTTGCATTAGAGTAGTGTAGCATGTTACTGCTTTCGTTAATCCTATTCTGATGCATAGCCTGACATTGTCGCTACATCTGTTGATACCTTACCTGCAATCCTAAATGCTTAGTATAGGATGCTAGTTTATCATCATTGGCCCTACATTCTTGTCAGTCTGCCTTGCTATACTATCGGGCCGTGATCACTTGGGAGGTGATCACGGGTATATACTATACATACATACATACTATACAGATGGTGACTAAAGTCGGGTCAGCTCATTGAGTACCCGCAAGTGATTTTGACGAGGGGGCTGAAAGGACAGGTGGCTCCATCCCGGTAGAGGTGGGCCTGGGTTCCTGACGGCCCTCGACTGTTACTTTGTGGCGGAGCGACAGGGCAGGTTGAGACCACCTAGGAGACAGGTGGGCCTGGCCCTGTTCGGCGTTCGCGGATACTTAACACGCTTAACGAGATCTTGGTATTTGATCTGAGTCGGCTACGAGCCTATACGCACTAACCATCTACGTGGGAGTAGTTATGGGTATCCCGACGTCGTGGTATCAGCCGAAGCACTTCAGACGTCAGCGACGGAGCGGCGCGCGCCGGATTGGACTGGAACGCCTACTAGGCTAGGTCTGCTTCCGGCCGCCCTCGCAACGTGCAGGTGTGCTATGGGCGATGGGCCCAGACCCCTGTGCGCTTAGGTTTAGACCGGCGTGCTGGCCTCTCTGTTTTGCCTAGGTGGGGCTGCGACGTGTTGATCTTCCGCGGCCGGGCATGACCCAGGAAAGTGTGTCCGGCCAAATGGGATCAAGCGTGTTGGGTTATGTGGTGCACCCCTGCAGGGAAGTTAATCTATTCGAATAGCCGTGATCTTCGGTAACAGGACGACTTGGAGTTGTACCTTGACCTTATGACAACTAGAACCGGATACTTAAGAAAACACACCCTTCCAAGTGCCAGATACAACCGGTGGTCGCTCTACCTCAGGGATATGAGGAGGGGATCCCCGGGTAGGATTATGCTATGAGATGCTACTTGAAGATGCTACTTGGAGGACTTCAATCTACTCTCTCCTACATGCTGCAAGACGGAGGCTGCCAGAAGCGTAGTCTTCGACAGGATTAGCTATCCCCCTCTTATTCTGGCATTCTGCAGTTCAGTCCACTGATATGGCCTCCTTACACATATACCCATGCATATGTAGTGTAGTTCCTTGCTTGCGAGTACTTTGGATGAGTACTCACGGTTGCTTTCTCCCCCCTTTTTCCCCTTTTCCTTTCTTTCTGGTTGTCGCAACCAGATGTTGGAGTTCAGGAGCCAGACGCCACCGTCGACGATGACCCCTACTACATCGGAGGTGCCTACTACTACGTGCAGCCCGCTGACGACGTCCAGGAGTAGTTAGGAGGATCCCAGGCAGGAGGCCTGCGCCTCTTTCGATCTGTATCCCAGTTTGTGCTAGCCATCTTATGGCAACTTGTTTAACTCATGTCTGTACTCAGATATTGTTGCTTCCGCTGACTCGTCTATGATCGAGCACTTGTATTCGAGCCCTCGAGGCCCCTGGCTTGTATTATGATGCTGGTATGACTTATTTTATTTGTAGAGTTGTGTTGTGATATCTTCCCATGAGTCCCTGATCTTGATCGTACACATTTGCGTGCATGATTAGTGTACGATTGAATCGGGGGCGCCACAAAGGTCTTTGTTTCATTGAGTCCGGCCGCGGCTGCATCCGTCCACACGAAGTGTTCGATGCACCAAAGAAGGCGGTAAAGAGGCAATGCCTTTTCTCCTAACCTGGAGATAAAGCGGCTCAAAGCAGCCACGCATCCAGCTAGTTTCTGGATGTGTTTGAGGTCTGTTGGTATAGCCAACTACGACAAAGCTCGGATTTTTGCCGGGTTAGCTTCAATTCCTCTATTGGAAACGATGAAGCCCAGCAGTTTTCCGGAGGGGACGCCGAAAACGCATTTCTCTGGATTCAGCTTGATGTCGTATGTTCGTAGGTTGTCGAACGTAAGCCTCAAGTCATCTATTAGGGTTTCGACGTGTCTTGTTTTTATGACTATGTCGTCCATGTATGCCTCCATTGTTTTGCGGATTTGCTTTTCCAGGCATGTTTGAATCATGCGTTGATAGGTTGCTCCGGCATTCTTAAGCCCGAAAGGCATAGTGTTGAAGTAGAAAGGGCCATATGGCGTTATGGAAGCTGTTGCAGCTGGGTCGGACTCTGCCATCTTTATTTGATGGTATCCAGAGTATGCGTCGAGGAAACACAGCAAGTTGTGTCCAGCTGTGGCATCGATGATTTGATCGATGCGAGGGAGGGGAAAGGGATCCTTGGGGCAAGCCTTGTTAAGGTCTTTGAAGTCGACGCACATGCGCCAGGATTTGTTCTTCTTTGGTACCATTACCAAGTTCGCCAGCCAATCCGGATGTTTGATATCTCTGATGAATCCGGCCTCAAGTAGCTTGGCTAGCTCCTCCCCCATGGCTTTCCGTTTGGGCTCTGAAAATCACCTTAGGGTCTGTTTGACAGGTTTGTATCCCTTTAGTATGTTGAGGCTTTGTTCGGCCAATTCGCGCGGGATGCCCGGCATGTCCGATGGGTGCCAAGCGAAAATGTCCCAATTCTTGCGTAAGAAGTCTCGCAGTGCGGCGTCCACAACGGGGCTCAACTGTGTCCCGATGGAAGCTGTCTTCGTGGGGTCCGTTGGGTGGACTTGGAATTTGACTATCTCATCTGCGGGTTTAAATGAGGTGGACTTGGGTCGTTTGTCGAGTATCACGTCGTCCCTGTCCACGGTGGTGCGTAGCGTTGTTAGTTCTTCAACTGCTAGGGCTTCAGACAGTGCTTCCAAGGCTAGTGCTGCGGTCTTGTTTTCGGCGCGGAGTGCGACGTCCGGATCACTGGCTAGAGTGATGATTCCATTGGGTCCGGGCATTTTAAGCTTCTTGTACCCGTAATGGGGTATAGCTTGAAAGCTTGCAAACGCGTCCCGCCCTAGAAGGGCGTGGTATCCGCTACTGAAAAGGGCCACTTGGAATATGATTTCTTCGGACCTGTAATTCTCTGGGGTGCCGAATACCACATCGAGTGTGATTTTCCCTGCACACCGTGCCTCCCAACTAGGAATAATTGCCCTGAAGGTTACGCCGCTTTGTTCAATGCGGCTTTTATCAATTTCCATCTTCTTGAGCGTTTCTTCGTAGATCAAGTTTAATCCGCTTCCGCCGTCCATGAGTACTTTAGTGAGCCGAAAGCCGTCCACTATTGGGCTAAGGACCAGAGCGGCTGGTGCCCGGATGGTCTGGAATTGGGGTTCATCACTGACATTGAAAGTTATAGAAGTGTCGTTCCACGGATTTACTTTTGCAACATGGCAGATGTTAGCAGAGCTTCGATGAGCTGCTTACGCCTATTATTTGAGGCAAAAGTTTCAAAGACTGTTAGTACCGTATTGTGTTCCTTGGCGGGATGTTGTTCGGCTTTATGGCTCTCGAGGAGACCCTCGCCGCTTTTAGCTACCTGCCGGAGTATCCAACATGCCCTAAGGCTATGGATTGGTGTTGCATCTGGCGTACTGTGAAGCTTACATGGCCCATTGAGCCATCCTTCCAATACGGTTCCATGCCCTGGGGCAGGCTTTGGTTTCTTGGGAATTGAATCAGTCGACTTACGAGAGTTCGGCCGTTTAGTTCGGACAAAGGCTCTGGTGAGGGCCATACTATCCCAAAATTCTGTTTGGGTCTTCCAGGCGCTTTCCATCACACAGTACTTCTGTACTGTGGTCGCTAAGTCCGCAAAGTGTACTATGTCACGACGGCTTATAGCATTAAGGAGTCCTTTGTTCGTGCAATTTTTGCAGAAGAGTAGGACTACGTCCTCCTCGTGGCAGTCCTCGACCTTGTTGAGCGCAAGGAGGAATCTGGCCCAGTAACGGTGTACCGCCTCTAGGGGCTCTTGCCTGATGCGGGAGAGGCGGTTTAAGTCCGAGCGAGTGTCGTTGATTGAATCCGGATTTTGATCCGATCTGTCACCCGGGGGCACGGAAGGTCCCGAGCCCAACAATCCGGGGTCCGGAGTATCACCCGATCTCTTCGGCCCGATGCCCAACTCTAAGTCCGGGACTCGGGTCATGTCTTCCTTTGGGTAGGTGTTCGGCTTACTGAGTTCGGTGATCCGGACATCATTCGTTCTCAAAGTTGAGGGGCGACCCGTGTGTGGTTCCTCCACTACCGCTATCTCATGGGTGGCCGGCGGGATCTAATGTCCCTCTAGTCGGGTTTAAGCCCAATCCGGTCATAGTCCGTAGCGACTCCCAAAGCGGCGATAGGATCCAAGAGCTCATTAAGAGAGGAGAGCTCTATCGGATCCATCTGTTCGGCAAGCTCCGAATTGATGCGGAGGTTATGCGTGATGACCCGAGAGGCTATCGTTGGCGCGACAACCAATGGGGCGGCCATAATGAAGCTACCAAGTCGGAGAACCTGGCCTACAGCCAGCGTTCCTCCAGAGATGATGTCATCCTTGACAACGAGACGAACCATCAAGCCTTGTAGCGACGACACAGAGGAACTCTCAATGAAAGCACCAATGTCGGTGTCAAAACCGGCGGATCTCGGGTAGGGTGTCCCGATCTGTGCATCTTAGGCTGATGGTAACAGGAAGCAAGGGACACAATGTTTACCCAGGTTCGGGCCCTCTCGATGGAGGTAAAACCCTACTTCCTGCTTGATTAATATTGAAGATATGAGTAGTACAAGAGTAGATCTACCACGAGATCGTAGAGGCTAAACCCTAGGAGCTAACCTATGATGGTATGATTGTAATTGTGATCGTCCTTCTAAGGACCATCCTCTCCGGTTTATATAGACACCGGAGAGAGCTAGGGTTTACATGGAGTCGGTTACAAAGAAGGAAACATAATATCCGAATCGCCAAGCTTGTCTTCCACGCAAAGGAGAGTCCCATCCGGACACGGGCCGAAGTCTTGAGTCTTGTATCTTCACACTTCAATAGTCTGGACGATATATATAGTCCGGCTCTCTGGATACCCCCTAATCCAGGACTCCCTCAGCGGTGGCGAGGCTTTCTTCGTCTCCTTGCACGGATGGTCAGGCGCAGGCCAGATCTGCCGGGCTAGGGCGCCAGACTAGTGACGGGTGCGGCGGCGCAGTGTGTTGAGGAGTGGGCGGTGATATCCTCCTGGCGGCGATGCGATGGGCGTCTCGGTGGTGGTTTCTCACCCCTGGTCGGGCGGGCCATCTCCGCTCCTTGGCGGTGCGGGCAACGCCGGCGTCGGGTGGAGAGGGCCGCGGGCGGCGCGAGCTACGGGCGGATCCCCTACGGTGTCCTGCGGCGTGGGGAAGCGGCACAACAGGGGGTGGCTCCGGTGAGTGGTGGTGGTGCATGCCAGCCGGATCTGGCGCAGCCTTTCCGGCAGGCGGTGCAGGCTGCGGCGGCATGGTCCGGTTGTCTCTGGCAGCCCTTGGTGCTGGAGGTGGCTGGAGCGGAGGCGTGCCGTGGTGGGGTGGCCGGCGGCGTCTGCGGCTGGGCTGTCCTCTTCTGTGGTGCGGGTCGGTAGGGCGGCGCGGGGCTCCCCTTTGGGGTCCCGGTGTGGATGTGGGCTGCCATAGCGTGGTGGTGGCTCCTGGCGGTGGTTAGGGTAGTTCAAGGCGGCGGCTGGACATCTCCGGTGTCGGCCCGTCGGTGTACGGCGTGTGTCGACCTTCGATCCTTCTTATCGGTCGTCCGCCCGCTATCTTCGTCGTTGGTTGGCCCTTCCCTAGCTGCGGTCCATCACCCGTCTCACACCCGGCAGTAGGACCGAGCTCGTCTCGCGCGTGGCAGTAGGACGGACCTTGTCTCGCGTCCGGCAGCAGGACCGAGCTCGTCTCGCGCCCGGCAGCAGTACCATGCTCGTCTCACGCCCGACAGCAGGACCGAGCTCATCTCGCACCCGATGCCGAGGACGGAGCGATGGAGGCCAGTTTTGGCCGACCTATTGGGTCTCGGCACTAGGGACAACCCAGGGGGTGCGAAAGGCGGGTCCTTTCAACTCGTGTCTTTGGTTGGGGTAGCGGCGGACCTCGGGTGAGGTGGTGTAAAGGTCTTGCATGCCGGGGTGGCGGCCCTGGGGTGAGTCCGCATGGTTGTTGGGCAGAACCCGTGGCTTGGTGCTGCCCGGTTTCCACGGCCGTGCGGGCGGCGTGGTAGTCGGGGGTGTGGCGTTCGGTGGCGGTGAATGGTGGTCGGGGTGAAAACCTGCTCTATCTTCGGACGGACCGGCGGCGGCAAATCGTACCCTTTTTGAAGGCGCCGTCGCGGCTCTCATTGCCCGTCGTGTGGCTCTAGAGGAAACTCTGATCCTCGGATCCGGCGGTGGCGGCACTCCGGTGTCGTCCCCTTCCTGAAGGCGCCGCCTTGGAGCCCACGATTCATCATATGCGGCTTCACCTCTTCGTGTAGTGCTAGGGATGGTGTTGCCGCGCTCAGCGCCTATGTATCCTGGCTTGTGTGTGTGTGCATTTGTGGTGGGGTGTGCGTTTGTACTTGGTATTGTTGATCTTTGCTTTATATATAAAGCGGGGCGAAAGCCTTTTTCGGTAAAGAAGTTTTTCCTGTACTAGAGGCAGAAAAGAACTGGGCCAGATGATAAGGAGCCTCATCAGGGCAGCGATCCTGCCATAACCTGGCACGGGATCCGCAGCCCAAGGTGATGATGGTGGAGGCGACGACCATGGTGAGGTCATCCCAATCACATGGAGTCGGCAGTCCAACCCTAGAGTCGTCTTGAGCGCGCTATTCCAGTCATTTCCATTTGAGATGCAGACCCCGGCCGAAGCGCTTGAGGTCGATGACGCCGAGGCCACCGAGGCATTTAGGCTCGCAGGAAGTTGACCAGTTTACCACCACGATTCATTTGTCAACATCTGGCCTATAACACCAGAGGAAGTTTCATCTCAGCTTGTCGGTCTGCTTTATAGCCCAGGCTCCGAGCTTGAAGATGTCGATTAGATACATGTGAATGGCTGAAAGCCCCAAGTTAATCAGTCGCAATCAGGCATCCCCAGACATAAGCTTGTTGTGCCATCTCTGAATCTTGCATGCCAACTTGTCGAGAATAGGTTGGATATAATTTCTGGTAATGTTTTTTATGATGTAGTGGTTAGGCCAAGGTATATGCATGGAAACTGAAGAATAGGCACCAGACATTGTTGTAGTAGGGTCAAAAGGTCTAAGTTGTCGCAACAAATGAGGTAGATATCGATTTTGCTAATGTTGCAGGCGAGACCAGAAGCAGAATTGAAGTAGGGAAGGATCTTTTAGTAAGCATAATGTCAGGCAACGGGGGGGGGGGGGGGGGTTGGTTGAAAAGCATGACATCATCGGGTTGAAAAGCATGGCATCATCAACATAGAGACACACCTGTTGTTAGGACAACAACAAGCGGATAGGATTGAGAGCTTGAGTGGACACCGCTTTGGCAAGGATCGACTGTGATGGTGAGTAGCATTGGTGAGAGCATATTGCCCTACAGCAAGCCACCAGAGTGACTAAAGGGTTGCCCAACCTCTCCATTTGCCAATACCCAGGAATAGATGGAAGACCATAGCATCAAGAGCATGTCACACCATCTTGTGCCAAAACCCATCCAGGGGTCAGAGCTCGAGCAGGAAGGACCAGGACACCAGCGATATCTAGCTAGCTTGATCAGTAAGGCCGGATCCTTGAGATTGTGCAGATTGCGGTATGCGTTCGTGACAAGTAGGAAATTATTATGAATACTTGAAAAAGAACGGCGCGGCAGGACGCGTATGTGCTTCTTGTACACGTTACACAGTCCTACTAGTTATATGGTGCCTAGCTATCTATACTGAAAAGCATGACATCATCAACATAGAGACGCACCCGCTGTTAGGACAACAACAAGCAGATAGGAGTGAGAGCCTGAGCGGACACCGCTTTGGCAAGGATCGACTGTGATGGTGAATAGCATTGGTGAGAGCATATTGGCCTACCGCAGGCCACGACAGTGACTAAAGTGTTGCCCAAACTCTCCATTTGCCAATACCCGGGAAGAGGTGGAAGACCAGAGCAGCAAGAGCATGTCACACCATCGTGTGCCAAAACCCATCCAGGGACCGGAGCTCGAGCAGGAAGGACCATGACACATTGTCAAACGCACCAGCGATATCTAGCTAGCTTGATTAGTAAGGCCAGATCCTTGAGATTGTGCAGATTGCGATCTGCGTTCATGACAAATAAGAAATTATTATGAATACCGGAAAAAGAACGGCGCGGCAGAAGGCGTGTGTGCTTCTTGTATCCGTCACACAGTCCTGCTAGTTATATGCTGCCTAGCCAGCTGTACATTTCGAAGGATCGTCGAGGCTTCGCTTCCCCTTATAGCGACAAAAGAGCAAATCGCACGATTCCCTGTACAATATCATTTTCAGAACGTGCTCGACAAAACTGTGACTCCTCCCTCCCCCCTCCTCTCCCATGGTGGTTGAGTACTGATAATGTCACCAAACCACACGTCTTCTGTGTAGTATAAATCTCTTTCTCGATCGCCGGTTATATCCATCGATCGTTGACTACAATCTCCCACAATCTAAATGACCACTCTCTAGCTTTGCTAAAGCGAAGTGTGCTCATCCGAACGTGGTTCCTATAGCCATGGATGGAGCCAGTAGCACAAGCGGCGGCGAAGGCTCGGCAGAGCCGCATCCGTCACCGCCACCGCCAGAACGGCGGTACAAGGGCGTCCGGCTGCGGAAATGGGGCCGGTGGGTGTCGGAGATCCGCATGCCCAACAGCCGCGAGAGGATATGGCTCGGCTCCTACCAGTCCGCCGAGAAGGCGGCGCGTGCGTTCGACGCGGCAGCCGTTTGCCTCCGCGGCTCCCGCGCTGGGTCTCTCAACTTCCCGGAGTTCCCGCCCGACGTGCAGCACATCCCTGGCATAGTGCCTACGCCCGAGCGGATACAGGCCGCGGCCACGAGGCACGCGAATCGTGCATATCCGATTCCGGCGGGCCGGACAACGACGGTCACCACTGCTATGCCGTCGCAGGAAGTGACGAGCACGAGCAATGACATAGCTGTAGAGTCATCGCCGTCCGCTGGCAGTGCCGCTGCCTACGACGATGGGCTTGATTGGTCGTTCATGGATGCGTTGCCGTCGATGCCAGCGTCGTCGGCGCCCGGGACCAATGTTCCGGTTATGGATGATGTTATGTTCGGTTTCTCGCCGATGCCGCCACCGACACCGTCAGAAGAGGCGGACGAGGATACGATCCACGATGATGGTGATGACCATGCATTTATATCTGACCTCTGGAGGTTCTGAGGTTAACAGGGAATGTATACATGACCAATTACACCCCATACAGATGAAATATATGATTACATTTTTTAGATAACTATAAATATTTTATTGTCTTATATCGTTTCGTCAAGACGATGCAACGAAACAAAAAGAGCTTCCCCGGCCACTGCATTGACATGCACTAGACCAAGAAGAAAAAACCAAACGAACTTGCATTTGCAAAATTATCTAGCCATACACTTCGTACTTCCCCATCCCAAAATAAGTGTCTCAACTTTATATTAACACTAGTATAAAGTTGTACTAAGCCAGTGTCTTTTCAGCCTGTGCATGGACGGTCCAAAACTCAGACGGTGGCTCTCTCGACGATCCGCAACAAGCTTGTGATACAGCACACTCCTCTTCGACGGGCTACTGATACTCTTTTCAAATTGTCTGGCTACTTGCAGCTTTGGCGGCCGCTTAGCCGCCCTCAGGACCGAGACGCGATCTCCGCCTTCATCGTTGACCTTCGCTCGATGGCCGTCCGTCTGTCGCCGCCACCCCCGAAAGCCAGACTAGATGCCTCAAGTGCGCTCCGCCGCGCTCCGCCGCCCCCTTTTTTTTCCTTTTATTTGGGCTTGTTGAGCTGTGCCCTCAACAGAACCCTCTCTGTACTTCCTCTTGTGTGACTTGGGTGTGTGTGTGTGAACTAGTGCATGTATGTGCGCTCTCCGGCGGTTTGCTTTATTTATAAAGAGGGGCGAAAGCCTTTTTCGGTAAACTCAGATGGTGCATGGAAATTAATTTTGGAGAAGACTATGCACGGACAGGTTTCAACGGGTTGTACGTGATAGGATGACATGAAGAGCTTCAGTTCAAGAAGGAAAGGAGAGCGGTCCCCACCCAATGAAATTGTGCGGTGCATGGGGGGGGGGGGGGGGTGGGGGGATTCATTAAGTTTTGGAAGGCTCCGTAAAATTTCTATAAGCGTCCGACGATGTAGCATATTTTGTCGACCCACGAACAAATGTCTCAGAAGGGCCCATGGGGAGCTGCTAGGGACATGGTGGAGGGACTTGTTTTGTATTCCTTCCGTCCCATAATTGATAGTGTAAAAAATGATCTTATATTATGAGACGGAGTGAATATATATTAGTCGGCGTTTTTCATGAAATGAAGATGAAGCTACAACACCTCCCTACGCCCCATCTCAAACATCCATCCATGTGATCCGGTGACACACCTTCATTTTCTCTAGTTTTTCACTCTAAGATGTGTTTGTACACTAGTCTTTCCCGACGCTTTCGTCATAGCAACTTAGATGTCATGACTGCACGATTCTGATCTCAATTGTTGCGCCATGTGAGTCTAAACAGGTGATGCGAGTGTGAATAATAGACACATATTAGGAAATCGAGGTACAACAGGCTAATGCATCAAAAGCCAGTTATGATAAATAACTCCATTAATCGATGCATGCAGTCTAAACAACCATTTCTAACCCCATATGTGAGTTGTTGCTAAGATGCCTTTCTTACTGAAACGGAGGGACGTACTATATATTTACTACCAAGTACACCCTCCGATCCGTAATAACTGTCGCAGTCTTGAATTAAGGTTGAACTAAGCTTTCAACCTTAGTTCAAAACTGCAACACTTATTTTGGATCGAAGGGAGTATCAATTAGGACACTATCTAAGGTTCATTTATCGTTTTTTAACTAAGAAGTGCAGGGACTTGTCAGGTTGCTTCCTTGCATGCCCTACAGTATAATCCTCTTCAAGAAACTAAATGAAGTACCGATCAAACATGATGCTTTGCTAGGTTTAAAAAAAAATTGCTTGCATGTGCTATATTGAAATTCTTATCTGAGACTCGCTTCTGTCACCACACGATGCCAGGAGACGAAGGTATGTCCCGGTAGCCTGTTTATACTGAAGCCATGTATATAGCACATGCATGCTGTGCAAGGCGTGCTCTCTGCGGTTTCAAATTGTTTAAGTACATCATGTGGTTGCAGAGTCTCAGGTAGTACTGCACAATAAATGTACATACATTAATCGACTATACTGAATCGGGACGTCGATCGAGAATCTGAGGCTTGTGCCAAGAGATTGGAATTTGTAACCAAGGATTTGTCAAAGTGTGGATGCTGCCATGGTGGTGACATGATCTATATAGCCTATGCAACATTATAAGTATGAGCAGTCGCAAAAAAAAACATTATAAGTATGATGCATATGTTTTCCATATTTCAGTAAGCTTGTCGCACTCTCTTGCCTTTGGCGTTAACTCTACAATGATGGTATTGTGTACACTTTTGGAGTGCACATGCCGAAACAGTTTTTCTTTATTTTACGAACTGCAACAAGCGTTGCATTTTCATCGCAATAAGAACATAAGTTCTTTGTTACAAAAAGATTAATTAGATACATGCCACTGCAATTCTTACATATTCCAAAACGAGAGCTGCCACTATTTCTCATTGGATTGGCAAACACCAACGATACAGGCTCTGTCTGCCATGAAAGATCATGTCCTCTCGCTCACATCTCAAGTTGAAAAGTCGTCTGTTACGTTCTTCTCACAGCATCCACCAGACCAGACACGAAGTGAGCGGGAGACTTAATTTTTAAGAAAATTGGCTAACATAGATGTGGAACAGGCTAGCAATCTACTAGTGCTGCTGCTGCATCCAGTGCCCATTCAGGCCTCCCTTGGTTTTTTAAGAAAATTGGCTAACATAGAAACTTTACATGAATTTTGTAGGAACCCTACAAGTTCATAGAGATGATAAAAGAGCAAACTGAAGATGCAAAGTAGCTTAGTCAAGACGGCAAGAAAGCTACGGGCAAGCCTGGTTCAACGGCTCCAGCTATAGAGTTATTCAGGGTTTAATACAAAAGGCATCGATCCACAGTAATGGATCTGACGGAATAAACTAAACAAGTACCAGAGCACATCACACCAACTAATCAGCTGATTTTCTATGCCCTAGATCGACCCCTACGAGCAAAGACTATAATCATATGTTGCATGCATGTGGAAACGATGTTCAGGATTCCAAATATGATGTTGTGAATCACGTGCCAGATCAAAAATAGAAAACTGTTATGGATTGGAAACTGAAGTGGGTAAGCCCTTAAGCGACATGAGTGTGCTATAGCTAGATGATTCCCTGCGCGTTGTAGCGGGAATTAATAGCACTATACGGTTAAGAACATATGAGATGCTTAAACAGAACTATCATCATTATGAATAACAGCGGCTCCTAATTGTTAATGTTTTGTCAGATTTTTTAGAATAACACATTTGCAATATTTTGTAGAACAGAACTTGTACAACATTTTCCAAAAGAATCATCAGCAAGAAAACAGTATTAGGCAGCCATTGGTTCCCTTTCAACCACCTTCATTCAATCTGCAATGTTTTGATAGACTATATCATTTTGTTGTTTCACACTTCTCCCCTACTTATCTACTCCCTCCGTTCATAAATGTAAGTCTTTGTAGAGATTCAACTGGATGGACTACATACGGAGCCAAATAAATGAATCCACACTTAAAATGCATCTATATACATCTGTATGTAGTTCATTGTGGAATCTCTACAAAGACTTAAATTTAGGAACGAAGGGAGTACATATTAGAAACAACCAATATGATGAGAGCAAGAATGATAATCTTCATCTATATTGTATATACTTATTCTTGGGATAAGAAGCTAGCCTGTCATTTCGGCAAACAGTATACTGGTAAGTGCCCCTGGAAAATTTATATAAATTAAAATGTCACTTTAATCATACTACAAAGTTCCATATGGGGAATCATCAAAAGACCGGGAGAAAGGCCCTTTGTTCTGTACTTAAACTGGTGTGAGACAAAGCAGTGTATTATGCTGCAACAAAATTGATAGGGTTTGTAATTTCTCCGATTCTGCAATACCAAAATTACAACCTACAAAAAAACTGAAAGACTTGAAAATATGTAGGGCAAATTATTATTTTCATCCTTCAACTATTTGAGAAGTATAGAAGTGGGTCGTCAACTCCAAAACCAGCAAACATTACAACATCTACAACCAGACGCCTCAAACCCCCCTCAAACGCTCAGGCGGACGTCCCGGTCAGTGACCGGTCAAAAGCGATCCGGACATGCGCCTCAAACCGGGCTCAAACGCCTTGGCTAACTGACACCCCTCATGTCCAACCTTTCTGTGGTGGATATGGGGAGGCTCGGGCGCGTCCACCACGTTGGATCCAGCCCACGATGGCCCATGCCTGATCCATTCCACATACATTCGTTATCATCTGCTTGCCCGACCAAACCCTAACCACTCCACTCCATTCACCCCAAGCTCCTGTCCGCGATCTCCGGCCTTCTACGGTATGGCGGGCAGCGGATCTGACTCCGATCACTCCGGATCCGCCGACTGGGATGTCGTCCCTTGCGGCTTGGAGGAGGCAATGGTCGTCCGCATTGCCTCGACCCAACCCTAGTCATTCCACTCTGCCCCAAGCTCCCGTCTGGTGATCTCCGGCCTTCTACGGCTTGGTGGGCAGTAGATTTGACTCTGGACAATCTGGATCCGTTGACTAGGGTGTCGTCCCTTGCGGGTTGGAGGACGCAATGGCCGCCCGCATTGCCCTCTGCCGCTCTCGGGAGGATTGCGCCCGACCGATGGCGGGATCTGTCCGGCGCAAAACTGGTGCGTTGGCCCAACGGGTGCTCGGATCCGTCGGGGCTGGATCATCGCGCCTCCCCATCACGGTACGCTAGAGTATGAGTGCTACATGGACCAGTTTGCCCGCTATGAAAAGGTGAGGACGAGGGTGGTTGAGGCCCGCATTGTTGCCGACATGGCGGTGACGTATGTGGTGGCGTGTGCTACCCCAGAGGAGGAAACCATCCGTGCGCGCATCCTAAATAAGCGGCAAGGGAGGAACACGCGCGCCCTCGCTCGAGAGCAAACTTGGGCGGTCCGTGCCATGCCCCCCCCCTTCCCAAAGAGGAGAAGGAGGACAACGACGAGCCGGACTGCTCCGACGAAGAGCATATCCGGCTTAATCCATTTTGCGTTTTTGAGCGCTACTTCCGCGAGAAAGACGGCAAGGGCGTGGGGAAGGGCAAGGGCGGCCATGGATGATCTTCTTCATAGCTAGTATGTAGGTAGAACATGCCAATTTTATAGTCCGATGACATGTCCTGATGTAGTAGCTAGATGATTTGTGTTGCGTTGTTATCGTTACGTTACATATGTTTGTATGGATTTGAAGTTTGTTAATTGAGGTGTCCAGTTATGCAAAGAGAAATTTATGGTGTGATCGGTCACAACCCGCGGACGTGCCCGGGCGCGTCCTCGGGCGTTTGCGGGTCAGATTTGGTGTCGGCGACTGTAGATGCTCTTAGTCCCTCAATTTTCAAACCTGATAACTTCAGTCATTTGTACCGCTTCATGTGGTTTCTTTGATGACATGGCATGGTTTTGAGCATGGTGACCACGGCAGCTTCGGCGAGGGAGGTGACCTGAAGCTTGGCCAGCGTTCGCGCCGCCTATAGCTTGGTCACTATACGCGCCACATCGAGCTTTGACGAGGCATGGGCGCACCGGTCGACAGCCACAGCGAGGCCGGTGAGGTCCTTGGTTCGCACCACGTCTCATTGGCATTGAATGAAACCACGAGCAATGTACCACGCACACACACATCAACAGTAACACGCACGTTTCACTAGCCGTGAACGCACGTAGGCACCAGCACACACTACCAGGCATCGGCACGCACGCACCAGCAAAGTTCGCGGCGAGCAACCCGGAGCTGGCTAGTGGGTACTACGTCCAGCTGGTGTCCGCGGTAGCAAGCACACGACCGAGACGCCGATTATCACGCTGCTCGCGCTCGCCAAGGGGCAGCATGTCAACGCCAGCGTCACTCGTGCAGCTTGGCCGGGCATTGACGTTGCTGCTACATGCGTCAGCATTGGCGTTCGGGAACGAGGCCGACGGAGAAATCCAGTACGCGGTGCTGGAGGCCAAGTCGGCATGCTTCACGCGAGCCTGTGCCTGGATGTCGTCTTAGAGCAACTCTAGCAGACCCCGTATCTCGCCGGCCCGCAAAACGCGTTTGCAGTTCGCGGAAAACGGCTTTTGCGGGCCGGCAAGGACGGCCGCAAATGTAGACCCCAAACGGACCCGTATAAAAGTATATTCGCCGAATATGCTTTTATACGGGTCGGCTTTGCGGTGTCTGCTCTCGCACCGCTGCTTTCCGCATCTCATTGGCCCGCAAAATATCAAATCCAACATAATACAGCAAACGAAAGCAAACTATATAATTATTCAAATTCAACACGATACAACAATCATCCACATTAGAAATAGTTATTCAAATCTTAAATAATGTCTGTTGCCGAAAGTTCGCAAGCATGATCTCAACATCCGAGTCGTCTGAATCGAACGAATCGGTGAGCAAGACATTCTCGCACGGGCTCAACTCCATCTACATGCATACCCGCGCATCAATCAACTATACAACTCGCTTGCAAAAATCACAAAATACGCACTAACCGGTGGCGGATGCGGCGGGTGATCCCGAGCGGCGACGAGGGGCGGGCTCGACGGTGGTCGATCCCCGACGGCGGCAACGACGAGGGCATCGCTCTTCTCGCCGGATCCGGGGGGTCCCTGCAGCGTGACGGCGTGGGAGGGTAGGGGACGGCCCCGCGACGCGATTCTGCCCGCAGATTTGGCTGGAATCGCCGGCGGCGGACGGGCGGAAGCAAGGGCGGTCGGCGGCGGAAGGGGGTGGGGAAAATGCGCGCAGGCTGAAATGTCCCTCCCGCCAACTGCTTCTCTGTGATGTAGGGCTCAGCAGCTGCGACGGGGAAACCCGCGTATTCGGGGGTTTGGGCCGAGATTTTGCCGCGCCCCTTAAAAAGTTTTGCGGGCCGGGGCGGTATGCGGGGTCTGATCGGGCAGGTTTTTCCGCCCCTACCCACATTTTGATGGTTATTTTCCGGGTCGGAAACCGATGCGAGGTCTGCTAGAATTGCTCTTACTGCCCTACTATACGGGGCTGGAGGCGCTCCGATGTGCGCGTCATGATTTAGCCGTAGGAGAGTACATGAGGTCTACGAGCTGCGACACAACGAGGCACGCGGGGACAGCAGGACCGGGGCATGGATGTGCGCTCGGCCAGCGGTGCGGAGGCACGCAGCGGCCTACCCGTGCCACTGTGGCATGGCGTGGAGGAGGGACAGAGCCGGTGTCTGGCCACCTTGTGCTGCTAAAGCTACGACGACTGCCGTGTAGCCACCGACCACCCTCTGGCTCCTCCAACCTCTCCATATCTTTCTCCTGCACTAATGCGGTGACAGCAGCAGGAGGCCAACGAGTCCAGACGGCAGGAGCCCATGAGTGTGCACATCAACTAGTCGACGAAATGCCCATCAAATGAGAAAACAAAAGAAGATGAGGTGGCGGTCAACTCGGAACACCATGGTCAAAACCGTGCCATATCCCCTATAAAAACCAGTGCCACATCATAAACAAAACCACCTGAAGCCCTATAGAGACTAAAAAAGGTATCCGATTTGAGAAGTTGAGAGACTAACATTTGCTGATTTTGGAGTTGAAGGCCCATTTATGCACTATCGGGAAAGTTTAGGGAGGAAAAATATAACTCAAATACATATACCTCCCGTATAGCAGCAATCAGTGGGACATCTGCAATGGCGACCAACATGACGGCAGCCTATGTGGAGGACATGATGTACTTCCAGAGGTGAGATGGATGGACGGCCAACTCAGTGCCGCAGAGCAAGTAGGTGCAGTGCGATAGCTTGACTAGCATGATCATGAGCTCACTGCAAGCACCCCATCCTTGTCCTTAGCGCATATGTGGCATTGTGCGGGAGGGGCAACGCCTTCCACCAGTGTGGTGACATGACCTCAAGGGGGAGGAAGCGATTTGCCGCAATCAGCGGAGTCCACTTTACTCCTCTAAGGCCTCCTTGCACCCCACAGAGTGCACCTGGAGGACCTCCACGAAATCCTGGGCTGCGCTGACATGTCTAGCGGTGGTGGGCCCATCATCTTCGAGCTAGGGTGTGATTCTACATAGCGCAACATAGGTGCAAAGTTCAGCAACTTATTGGTATGATTTTCTTTTACCAGAATCAAAGAGAATGAACCACAGGTGCAAAGTTTAGCAAGAGACGTTGGGTGAAGGGCCTCGTCTCACCTAATTGATTTGCAATCCAGCACAAATTCATGGAATAGTATGCCTCTTGAGTCTTGATTCTTTCACCTTCTCCATCCAGCCAACAGTGCCGTTTTGGATCTGCTTTGGTCTCTGCTTGGAAATTCGGGCGGCTACCATATGGTCTTTACATCTTTACACAACATCAAAAGGATAGAGGTGCTAGATTTGAATCTCCTTCATGGCGTAGAGGGGGCTTGCAGTGGGCTAGTAATTATAACATATAGGATAGTGGAGGAGGGATGGGAAAAAAAGGTAGTGCAATGAATTTGGCTCAACCCTGATCTTGGTTAGGAGTCTATTTCAAATATGCCCTAGAGGCAATAATATTGTATTTATATTTCATGCTATAACTGCTATGATCATGTAATATGCGATTTAGTGGAAAACTCATATGCACGTGTGGAATGATAAATGGTAAAGAATAGGTTCCGGTCTTGCCTCTAATAATAGCTCAAGTGTTGTTGGTGATCATGTTTTCTGGATCTCATGATATCGTTAAGTGTAACGATAGTCCTGAAACAACATTGAGATTATGATGTTAGAAGAATGACCATATTGAATTGACCCAATCTTGTTTGTTATACTTTGAGATAATATCGTCTGAAATCAATTGTTATAACACACAGGGTTAGAATGTGGTTTAATTCCTTAGGCCGTGAGAGTATGAAGTCACTTCCTACCGTGCAGTGGACTTTGGGGTTGCCCAAACGCCATCTGTAACATGGTGATCATAACGACAACTTAGAGGTTCATCGAAAAGTTTGACAAGGGACTAGATAGTCGAGATTGGGATTTGTTCATCCAACGATTGAGAGATATTCTTAGGGCCCTCTCGGTGTGACAACATCCATCATCGTCTGGCCAGACACATGTGACTATGCCATGGGGATGCCGAAACACTTCAACGAGAAAGAGGAAGAAAACCGGCAACGAGATCAACGTCATAGTGAGCATGTGTATGACTCAGGAGGATACCGATACATATAGGGCTTTTTAAAGTATTGTGAAGCAAAGGAAACATCACATTATAACCAATGGTTCACTCGAATGTCATCCGTGTAATCATAGGGGTCGATATGGACGTCCACGGTTCCGCTATCGGTCATTGAGAGAAGGGGGTTCGTTCATGTCTATGATTCCCCAAACCTACGGGGTCACAAGCTTAAGCTAACCATGGTCTGCTGAGTGTTAGTAGGATGAGAGTATCGAGGATTTATTTGTGGAATTGGTTCATTAATATTTGAAATAGTTTCAAGAGGAACAGAAAACTTTTCGGAGTCACCGGAAGGGTTTCAGAGATTATCAGGCAATACCGGGTATTACCAATAAATAATATATATGTGGGAACGTATTTCTGGTGATGTTAAATTATATAATATGCTCTAGTAATTGTTAGAGGGCTTTTATATTGAATTCAATATTAATGGGCCTTAAAAGGCCAAGAGGTGGAAGTCCAACCTATATATACTAGAGGATGAACTTTTGACACAAGTTTTGGAGCATCCTCTAGTTCCTCTGGTTCCAGTTCTAGTTGATCCTAGTTGATCAATTAGAGCTAGACCTAGATCCTCTAATCCTAACAATTATAAGCCTAGTGTGGTTCTAATCTCCTCCCTCTAATTCTCCAACGACAATTAGCTCTGGATGGCAAAGCATTGTCGGATCGTGAAGATCGTATGCTTGCAACCAAGTAGAGAGGTCGTGCTTTCGGTCTTCCGTTCGAGGGATCGTTCAAGGGATGTTTGCACGATCGTCATCAATAGTTCAAGGGACTCCAAGTACGATATACACCGACTCGTCTACTTTCATTGCACTCCGGAGTCGGTAAGGATCGTTGATCCAAACCCTATATGCATGTTCATATTGTTCCTGGGTGTTAGTAAGATGATTTTTTTGTTTTCTACCATGTTTCCCAACAATGGCATCATGAAAGGTTCCATGAGTAGATGCAGGTTTTGATCTAGATCACATGTGGATTTGAGAGTTTGATGTTCTTGCTATTCTTCCCTCGAGTGTTGCTTTGGTTCACTTCATTGATGGCACAATGTTACTTTACAGGTTTCTGACAATCATTCGGCTATGGCTGTTGACGATCTGCAAACAGTTCCTTGGGCTTCATCATAGTCAAGAATAGTGAACCGTCACGTACAAAAGAGGGCAATGAAGACAAACAATCTTCTAGGGGGTCATTCGTATTAGACGAAGTTTAGTGAGGGGCTAGAGATTTTTCAATTAAGTCTCTTCTCTCAACACCATGAAACACTACAAAAAAATACACGTCCGTGATGATACGTGTTTGTCACAGTAGGTCACATTTTCTGTCCTGCATGTACATCCATGATGATTTTATGACAGTACATGTGTTGTCGTAGAAGTGTTCCATGACAATATCAAAATTATCATCATGGAAGTGTCCACTTCCATGACGATAAATGGTGCATCATGGAAGTGCTTTCGTCAAAGGTAACCGACACGTGGCATCCACCGTAACGGGTCGCCGTTAAGCTATCGAGTTCCGGTTTGGATCCGATAACCCGTTAACAGCCTGGACCAATGGGGATTTTCCACGTGTAAAATTCTCAATGGCCAGAGGAACCACGTGTCGGCTCAGCGTTGGGACAGATGGCATCCACTCATTGGACGGGAGGCGCCTATGATTCGTTGACACATGGCAAAACCCAACAGAGGCCCATTCGGGTGAAAAGGCCGGCCTAGTTGACTTGGTCAAAAGGTAGCGGGCCGGCCCACAGAAAGCTTGTTAACGACCTGTTCGCATATAGCCTATTTACAGCTTGCTAACTCACGACCTGTTATGGCCTATCAGAATTGTGCCTAGTACTGTCATCTGGGTCGTCCAATATGATTCCACCCATTCTAACTTCCGGCCCATGTATGGCCCATGACTTCTTTCTGCCCATACAAGGCTTTGTAACTCTTGGCCCATTAAAGGCTCGTGGTGAAACTGGCCCATAATGAACAATGTAACGTTTTACACCCATTAACGACACATTATTCCGTTGGGCCGTTTCCAGCCCATGTTACCTTTTGGCCTTCTAATGGCCCATTTATTCTTGGGCTCATTTCCAGCATTCAGTTACTTACGACCTGTTACTGGCCTGTTCTGCTTATGGGCCAAATTCAGTCCGTGGTTACAGTCACCCCGTTTGTGGCCCATTAACCCGTTGGGCTGTTCTCATAGCATCATCAAATACGCCTATTAACAACCCGTGCCTGTCGATAGAATTAAGCCCGTTATACACTTCGGCCTATTAGCAACCCGTTATGGTCGGGCCATAAACACACGATTTCCACTCTAGCCCGTTTATGACCCATTTCGCGGACCGTTATTGGTTCGCGAATAATACGGCCCGTATAAGGCCCATTGATTATACGGCCCATCGAGGGCCCATGGATCCTACGACCCATAGGAGGCCCATGGTCATGACAACAGGTAGCAGGACCATGATTACAATGGTCCGTATGTTGCCCATGGTTATTGTGGCCTAGTTATAAAAAATAGGTTATTGTGGCCACTAGAAAAACGCAGAAAAAGAACTGTAGTGACTACAAGCAAACAACTAAACAAGACAATAAGGAAATAAATAAGCAAGCAACTAACTCTAGGCTATTACGGCTATTACACATGTTACATCCACTGGGCATCAAAGTTCGTCACCAGTGCAAATATAGGGAACAAAGCAGCATATCACATGCACTGGTTGTCAAAGTTGGCGACGAGTGCAAATAAACGCTACAGCAAAACAAGTCCATAATTGAAACCACTTCAGAAGAGCTCAAGAAACATTATCCTAGGTACCCAACATGCTAGCAAGATGCTTAGAAAGCTTATTAACTTTCTCTTGTTTGGCGCTTAAATCCTCCAGTGCTTGTCGTTGCACCAGAAAGTATGCATCTGAGTTCTGCAGGGACTTCCTTAGTCCTTCAGCTTCATGTCACAGCACATCTGATCGATGTCTTTCAACTTGAATTTGAGACTTAAGAAGACGAACTGATTCAGGCAGCGAGTTTGAAGAGCTTGTGTCAGCAATAGTGGCCGTTAACTCGAACACTACGTCAAGACAGGACTTTTGGGTTGTCTCACTATCATCAAGATAGTTTTTATCAGCTTTCTTGGAGACCAACATGGATGTCTCACTATCTTGAACCTTATCTACATTACTTCGCTTACCATTGCATAACGGGGTACTCTTCTCCAATAAGCTTGTATATGAAGCTCATTATTTTGTCCGCATTCTAAAAGAGAAACAAGTAGACACATCACAGGTTTATCATGTTGTATATGAAACTCATTTTGGTAAATCAGTTCAATAGTAAAGTGGACAAGATAACAACATGAAATTAACAAACATATATCTATGTACCATGGTCACAGTATGGTCTATATCATTCTAGTTTTTGTTGCCAAATCAAGATAGAGACAAGGTTCAAATAACATATGTTTAAGACAAAGCAGCATAGATAGAATATAAGTGTGGGAAACTACACATCAATAACAACACTTGTAATGTGCATGACATGAGAACATAATTGTTTATTCAATTGAAATTGAAATCAACATAGAGCAAGTTACAATAGCAAACCAGTTAAAGAAACATGTTTAATACATACCTGTTGCGCCATTGGAGTTTCAATTCCATCCTTCAAATTTGAAAATAGTTGGTATGAGTAAATACAGTGATGCAAGAGCAAAGGAGTATGAACCATAGCTGCAAAACCTGACCTGAGAACAATTCTTCTTCTGCTTTAAGCGTTGAGTTGGGGTTCTGAGTGGTGGTCCTCGTGCTTTGGGCACTATAGTTGCCTTACTAACTGCTCATGTTTGGGTGCTCTATGGTGGAGACAGTGACGTGTCAACTAGAGCTGGGTTACTATTTGCTGGGGTTGGGGTTAGAAGGGGTGTAGCTCGTTCTCTGTCCAACTAGGTAGGGGTACAATCTGCGAGAGTCTGAGTTATGTGTGGTGGGATGATAATGCCCAAGTGCAGGCAATCATCGTAGCAATTTCCAAAGGTGGAAGTGATAAGCATGGAGTATCAAACCCACAAGGACCTAAAGGTAAGATCAATATTCTCTCAAGTCCTATCTGCCACTGATACGACTCTACGTACACCGAACGTTTGCTTCCAACTAGAAACAAGAAATAAAACTATGTTGTGGATATGAAGAGGATAACTTTGCATGATATCAGAGAGCTAAAATATAAAACTAGGTGTTGTTATCATAAAGTTAGAATATATTACTTAAGTATTATAAATAGCGAGTGTGGAATAATGATGGGTCGGTGTGCGGAATTGTCCTAGGCAATTGTTAACAAGATCAGTAATCATTCTTGCAATTTCATATGAGGGAGAGGCATAAGCTAACATACTTTATCTTCTTGGATCATATGCACTTATGATTGGAACTCTAGCAAGCATCCACAACTACTAAAGATCATTAAGGTAAAATCCAACCATAGCATTAAACTATTAAGTCCCCTTTATTCCCATATGCCATGACCCACTTATCCGCGTTTGTGTTTCACTCACTCACGCAACACATGCAATAATCAAACCATGAACATATTGCAAACCCTACAACAGGGATCCCTCACGCTTGCGCTACATGGAGGGCACCATAGGACAACACCGATAATAAAACATACAACTCAAACCAATCTAGATAATTAATCAACCCAAAGATAAAGGAAATCTACTCAAAACATCATAGGATGGCAACACATCATTGGATCATAATATGTGGCATAAAGCACCATGTTCAAATAGGGGATTACAGTGGGGTGCGGGAGAGTGGACCGCGTAAAAGAGGTGAGGATGGTGATGGTGATTGTGATGTTGATGAACACGATCACCGCGACGATGATTCCCCTCCCAATGGCACTCCGACGCCACCGGGAGAGAGGAGGAGAGGTTCTCCCCCTTGTGCTTCCTCCTCCATAGCCTCCCCCCTGGATGGGGAGAGGTTCTCCCTCTGGTCGTTGGCCTTCATGGTGATGATGGTCCCTTCAAGATCCTCCCCCATGGCCTCCGGTGATGATGGCCCCCTCTGGCAGGGTGCCCGAGAGGGCCTAGATGGATTTCTCGTGGTTCTGGATGCTTGCTGCGGCAGAACTTCCGATCTCTCCTCTGTTCTGGGTTTTTTAGGATTTATAGGAGGAGTTGTTGTCGGTTTCACGTCAAGGGGGCCCATGGGGAGTCCACGAGGTAGGAGCACCCTCCTGGGGGGGGGTGTAGGGTGCACCCTCCACCCTTGTGGTGGCCTCGGGACTCCCCTCCGACAGCTTTTCGTTCTAGTATTTTTCATATTTTCCAAAAACATTCTCTATTAATTTTCAGCAGATTCCGAGAACTTTTATTTCTGCACAAAAACAATCCCACAGTAGTTTTGCTGAAAACAACATTAGTCTGGGTTAGTTCTAGTCAAATCATACCAAAATCATGTAATAATGTTATAAACATGGCATGAATACTTCATAAATTATAGATACGTCAGAGGCGTATCAGCATCCCCAAGCTTAATTCCTGCTCGTCCTCGGGTAGGTAAATGATAAAAGAAATAATTTATGAAGTGTGAATGCTACCAAGTGCGCATGTTTGATCAATGATAATTTCAGTCACCTTTTCTAGCATCATTATATATCATAACAGTAGCTCAACTCATAAAACCTCTCATGATCAAGTAACAAGCTATTCACATGTTAAAGTATAGATCATAAAATTTCTTGAAAATTAACAAACCATGCTCTTAGTCATCAAACAATTGCAATTCATCTTATTTTCAGGAAGGGTCTATGTAAGAGCTTTTGATTTAGCAAATTCCACATACTCATTTAATATTTCACAATTGCTAACACTCACGTGATATTTATGGTTCAAAGTTTTAATCAGACACAAAGAAAGATAGGGGCTTATAGTTTCGCCTACCAACCTTTTACTTCAAGGGTAATGTCAACAATAATCCTTTATGAAAACCTACATCCAAGTGGAGGGCATTTAGTCCCGGTTTCTACCACGAACCGGGACAAATGAGTTGCCTATATATACCCCATCGCCACAGCAGAGCACTCCACATTGCTTTGTTTTTTCTGGCCGGCGAGGGGAGGGCATTTGGGTGCTCTAGCTCATCTCCTATGCACATGAGGTGTTGATGAAATGTCCGAGCCACGCTAGTTAATCGTTCTCCTCTCGAAACTCGACCTCCGAGCTCCATTTTCCCCGAGATTTGTCTAGGTTTAGCGGTCTGTCACGTCCTGTCTCCGTCTTCACAGCCGTCGATCGCCCGCGCCGATCTCGTCGCCGGAACCACCGTGGTGAGCCTCTTCTTCTTATCTTCTTTCTGAAAGAGAAAAAATTCTTACATCAGATAGATACTTGTCTAATTTTCTTACTTTTATTATGTCTTGTTATTATATAGTGCGATGGTTTTGGTATCCGCCCCCGTCGGCCCTCGTCCTGTCTATGATTCAGATGTGGTAT
Organism: Triticum aestivum; assembly: GCF_018294505.1. Classification (NCBI taxonomy): domain Eukaryota; kingdom Viridiplantae; phylum Streptophyta; class Magnoliopsida; order Poales; family Poaceae; genus Triticum; species Triticum aestivum. The sequence goes on along the minus strand of NC_057801.1, from coordinate 164,585,106 downwards.
ATATTATCTTTTGATAACTATTTGGTTCATTTATTGTTTATGACAATTATGCCAACCAACGTGACATAGATTTTGTTTATCTAGGAGGTGGTTGAACCGGAAATTCCAACCGACCCTATTGTCGACAGGTTAAATTTAGTTGAAGAAGAAAACAATTACTTGAAGGAAAAAATAAGAAAAATTGAGGAGGAGAAGATGATATTGGAGTTGCATGTTGCGGATGTCGTCGATGATCACAAGATTAAGATGGATGCAATGCGGTTGAAGATTAGGAAGATTAGAAAATATGCCATTCATACCGAGGCTTGGTATCATTAAGCAGTTGGATCAGTTGTTACCTTGGTTGCGATTATGATCACATTTGTTTTCGCATTTAAATGTTTTACGTAATTTCAATGTATGGTTTAATTAGATGCTCCGGAGAGGTATATGTTGCACATGCTATGTGGGTGAAATCCCTTTGTAACAGACGAGTTTCCGTATGAAACCCTGATACTTCGAAAAAGATTGTCTGTTCTGTACATGAAGTGCATCCAGTTTTTGCCGTAACCCTCTGTACTTTCTTGCACATGCTATGTGGGTGAAATGATGATACCATGCCAACTTTCAACCTTTTCAGAGTTCATTTCAAATGCTTTTCAATTTCATGGTCTTATAGCTCAAAATAATTAGTAAATGCATGAAAAATAACAAATGAAGTCAGAAAATGTTGTAAATTGATGATGTGGCTTTGAATGGTGCATTTTCAACACAAAAAACTATGGAGTTCAAATAAGTTCAAAAAAATGAATTCCCTTTGTAACAGACAAGTTTCCGTATGACACCCTGATACTTCAAAAGAGATTGTCCGTTTTGTACATGAAGTGCATCCAGTTTTTGCCGTAACCCTCTGTACTTTCTTGCACATGCTATGTGGGTGAAATGATGATACCATGTCAACTTGGAACCTTTTCAGAGCTCATTTCAAATGCTTTTCAATTTCATGGTCTTATAGCTCAAAATAATCAGTAAATGCATGAAAAATAACAAATGAAGTCAGAAAGGGTGGTAAATTGATGATGTGGCTTTGAATGGTGCATTTTGAACACAGAAAAACTATGGAGTTCAAATAATTTCAAAAAAATGAAATCCCTTTGTAACAGACGAGTTTCCGTATGAAACCCTGATACTTCGAAAGAGATTGTCCGTTTTGTACATGAAGTGCATCCAGTTTTTGTCGTAACCCTCTCTACTTTCTCGCACATGCTATGTGGGTGAAATGATGATACCATGCCAACTTGGAACCTTTTCAGAGTTCATTTCAAATGCTTTTCAATTTCATGGTCTTATAGCTGAAAATAATCAGTAAATGCATGAAAAATAACAAATGAAGTCAGAAAGGGTTGTAAATTGATGATGTGGCTTTGAATGGTGCATTTTGAAGACAGGAAAACTATGGAGTTCAAATTAGTTCAAAAAAATGAAATCCCTTTCTAACAGACGAGTTTCCATATGAAACCCTGATACTTCGAAAGAGACTGTCCGTTTTGTACACGAAGTGCATCCAGGCCATAACCCTCTCTACTTTCTCGCACATGCTATGTGGGTGAAATGATGATACCATGCCAACTTGGAACCTTCTCAGAGTTCATTTCAAATGCTTTTCAATTTCATTGTCATATAGCTCAAAATAATCAGTAAATCCATGAAAAATAACAAATGAAGTCAAAAAGGGTTGTAAATTGATGATGTGGCTTTGAATGGTGCATTTTGAACACAGAAAAACTATGGAGTTCAAATAAGTTCAAAAAGATGAAATCCCTTTGTAACAGACGAGTTTCCGTATGAAACCCTGATACTTCGAAAGAGATTGTCCGTTTTGTACACGAAGTGCATCCAGTTTTTGCCGTAACCCTCTCTAATTTCTTGCACATGCTATGTGGGTGAAATGATGATACCATGCCAACTTGGAACCTTTTCAGAGTTCATTTCAAATGCTTTTCAATTTCATGGTCTTATAGCTCAAAATAATCAGTAAATGCATGAAAAATAACAAATGAAGTCAAAAAGGGTTGTAAATTGATGATGTGGCTTTGAATGGTGCATTTTGAACACAGAAAAACTATAATAGCAAAAAGAATTATCATAAAATAAAATAAATAAGTAATTTGAAACAAAATAATATAAACTATAATAAAATATATAAGCAGAAACAAAATAAAAAATACAATAAACTTTAATAACATAAATAAATTTATGAGACTAAAATTATCAAAGTATTTTCTGTTCAAAATCATTAAAAGCAAAAAGATTTTCAAAAAGTACTTTTTTGTTAGAAACTTTAATAGCAAAAACAATTATCATAAAATAGAATAAATAAGTAATTATAAACAAAAACAAAATAAAATAAAAAATAAATAAAGCAAAAAAGAAAACAAAAAACTGGGAAAAATAAAAAAATTGCCACCTACTCGGCCACCATGGCCTGAATATGACTAGAAACCCTATTGGGATAGGATTCAGGCTCGCAGACAACCCAACAGGCCCACTGGCAGAGACACAAGTTTCGGCTAGTAGGCCTGCAATAGTGAGGAGTTCAAATGGGTGGGCAGAGTCGCGCTTATAAACAGGTGCGACCCCTCTTCAGGTAGCGAGGTGGGACTAAATTGTGGCCGCGACGCGGGCAGCACACGGGCCTTTGGTCCCGGTTGGTGGCACCAACCGGGACTAAAGGTGTGCAATGGTACCGGTTCGTGGCATCAACCGATACCAATTCCCCACCTTTAGTCCCTATTGGTGCCACCAACCGGGACCAAAGGCCTCTGCTTCCTGCCTTTTGGGCTGCTGAAAAGAGACCTTTGGTCCCGGTTGGTAACACCAACCGGGACTAAAGGGGGCATTGGTACCGGTTGGTGCCACGACCCGGGACCAATGCTCCTGGTATATAAGTAGCACTTAGCAATTTTGCAGAGTTCATCACCACAGTTGCCCCCGACGACGCCGAGCACATCGTCGCTGCCAGGCTGCCCCGACGCCGCCCCCGCCGTTGCCGGCACCGCCGCTCGCGCCCATCATCGTCGTCGCCCGCACCCTCGCCCCATGCTGTCGCCGCGTGCCGTCCCTGCCCCGACGCACGCTGCCCCTACCCCGCCGCGTGCCGCTCCTGCCCCGACACCGTCGCCGCGCCACTCCCCGCGCCCCTGCTCGCCCCGACGCCGCCCGCCGCGTGCTCCTCCCTCTTTGAGCACCGCGCCTCTGCCGGCCCCGCCACCGCCATGCTATTTTTTAGTTATACATGCTATTTTTTTACATGTTTTTAGATTTCATATATGTATGTATGTACTTTTTAAATATATGTTTTTATGTATGTTCATATATGTATGTATGTATTTTTTACATGTTTTTTATATGTATGTATGTATTTTTTCAATTTTAATGTTGTTTTAAAGTATACGTATATGCAAGTTAGATTCTTAGAAAAGTTTTATCTATATATGTTCTCTGATTTAGTACATTTTAGGTTAGTTTAATTTTTAGATTTTTTTTAAATATCTAGCTAGGAAAGGAAGAAGAAGAAAAAGAATGAGAGGAAAAAGGAAAATAAGAAGAGGAAGAAAGGAGAAGAAGAGGAGAGGAAGAAGAGGAGAAATAAATAAGAAGAGGAAAAAAGAAGAAAAAGAAGAGGGGAAGAAGAAAGGAATAGAGGAGAAGAAGAGAAAATAGAATATTTTCTATTTTTTTCTTCTTCTTCTCTATTCCTTTCTTGTTCTCCTTTTTTTCTTCTTTTTTTTTCTTCGATCACTTATCTTCTATTCCTTTCTTCTTCTCCTCTTTTTATTTCTTCTTTTGTCTTCTTTTTTTTATCGGGTATGTAGTTGTGGATATACCCCCTCCCGATAACTTCAACACGAGGGGGGGGGTCGATATACCCTCTCCCCAATAACATTATTTTCCCATGTATGTATGTCGTCGTTGTCGATATAACCCCCTCCCGGATAACTTTGACATGAGGGGCGGTCGATATATATACCCCCTCTCTACCGTGATAACTTATACCACGGGAGCACCCCCAGCCCTCTCGCTCGACCAAAACTCTCGAGGACACCCAAACCCTAGAAAAAAAGATGTTGGTCTCCTACCCCCTCCCGCCGCGCCCCTACCTGACAAACTCTCCCAACAAACTCTCTCGAGGCCACCTCAAACCCTAGAGAAGCATCATCGAGACCACTAATATGATTCCTTATTGTGATTAGCTAGCTAGTTCTACGTTTTCCACTAATATATATCCATCTGTCATGTTTGAATAATAATTATCATGTTGTAAATATTTGCAGAAACTATGGAGCACCCCCGAGACGAAGCAACAGAAGCGATGTTGGGGGACATAATCGCGAAAGGAAGTGATGTCGTTGCGTCGTTTCTCAACGACACCGATGGTCTGGAAGGACAGGGTAGTGAAGAAGAAGGCTATGATTATGATGGCTCCGGTGACCCATTAATGCCGGTACATGAAGAAGGCTATGATTATGATGGCTCTGGTGACCCAATGCCGGTACAAGAAGGAGACTGTGATGACGGCTCCGGTGACCGAACCGAGTCCGGCCAGGTATATATATTAGTTAAGTCCATGCTGACTAGCTAATTGATGCATTCATTGTTTTCGTATGTACACATATTAATTAACTCTCGTCTTTCTTCTTTTCTCTAGCCCTCCGGATCAAGCACAACTTCGGTAAAGAAATGAGGCCCAAAGAAAAAGTTGCGCTCGGATGAAAGGTTTGAGATCACAGCAATCGCGCGCGATGGCAAGCCGATTGAACCCATCCGGACAAGGGATGCATTTCGTGCTCAGTGCAGATTTCTTGTTAGGGACAAGATCCCGATCAGTATCCACCAATGGTTAAATCCTAAGAATGAAGACCCTGTGGTGTCTTATGTCTCCGATATGCAGAAAGAAGATCTTTGGACAATGCTTAAGGCAAATTTCACCCTACCGCCAGAGGAGGATCCGGAGAAGCCAGTTATAGATCAATTGATCAAGTCTCATGCTCTTAAGAAGATGGCAGAACTATTCAGGAGGTGGAAGAATGAGTTGAAAACAGAGTTTGTCGATGAAGAACCGACACCAGAATTCACCAGAAAGTATGAGAAGATCAAAGATCACTGGCCCGCATTTGTGGCCCACAAGACATCGGAAAAGAGTAAGAAGATGTCAGCGACAAACAAGAAAAATGATGCGAAGAAGAAGCATCACCATTGCACGGGGTCAGGTGGCTACCTCAAAGCCCGACCTTTGTGGGACAAGGCTGAGAATGACCTGATTGCTAAAGGGGTCGAACCAGAGACATTGAACTGGCTAGACCGTTGCCGGACTTGGTTCTTCGGGGTTGGCGGAACCTTGGGCCCTGTATTAGGGAAGTGCGTTTGGACGGAAGAGCAACTGCGAATACCCGCCAGGAGGCTTTAGGAGTATATCGAGAAAGCGTGGCATGGGACGTTCGTTCCAGACAGAGAGAAGGACGAGCTCACAATGGCCCTCGGGAATCCTGAGCACCCTGGACTGACATGAGGCATGCCAGGCTCCATTCCATGGAAGGCTGGGTTTCCGGACACAGGGGGTTACAAAAGCCAGGAGAGGAGGAAGAAAGTGGAGCATAGCCAACTGCAGGCGCTGCATGAAAGGGTACAAGGGCTAGAGGAACGAGAAGCAGATCGCAGCAAACGACCTGCCGAAGCTTCCCTTGAAGCTACCCCGCCATCTCAGCGGAGAAGCAGCATGGCTTCCACCAAGTAGACTCAGCAGCTGGAGCCTGTCTTCACGGCTCCCGCTAGCTACCCCGTGGATGCTATCACGGAGTCTCAACATTGCCACCTTATGGCGCGATGGATGACATTGAAAGTCAAGGCGGCTGTTGGCTCTGTTTTACCTACTGAACCTGGCACAACCTACCACTTCCGGTCTATTCCAGAAGGATATGCTAGGGTGATGGTGGATCAAATAACGGATGGATTTGAGGACCTTGAGCTTGACCACACTACGGGTGAAGGGGAGATTCGGCTGGGTTCTTCTCTGAAGAGTCCATGCCTATGGCGGAAGGAGCTCATCAACCTTCCGAACTGGATGCCTCTGCCTCCTCCTCCTCCTCCGGCGAGTCAGGGCACTCCGCCTCCTCCTCCGCCTCCTCCTATGGTGAGTGATCAGGGCACTCAACCTCCTTCTCCGGTGCGTGGCGGCACTCCGCCTCCTTCTCCGCCTGCACCGGCGTGCCCGGGCAGCCAGCCTCCTCCTTCTCCACTTCGTCAACAAGGGCGTAAGAGACCCGCCGCCGCCTTGGCTCTCCGGTGCGTCATCCTTCTCCTCCGCCTCGTAAGAAAGGAAAGACAGCCGCAGCCACTCCGTCTGCTCCGGTGTCTAGCAGTACAGCTAGAGGCAGGCAATACAGATACGGTCCTTCTCTGAAGACTCCAGAGAAGTTACCATATGAGAGGAGCCAGGAGGAAAACACGAAGATCGTGCAAGCCAAAGTGAACAACTTCTTTGAAGGGGTGAAAGCAAAGAAACATCCACCTCCGGAGGAGAAGACAGATCCGGTAAAAGCGAAGCATACTCTGGTTGCCCTAAAGAAACCACCAAAGTCTCTGGTGAAAGGCAACTATGAGTGCATTCTTAAAAAGTCATTTATCGAAGCGGAGCGGTCGGGAAGTACTGTCAGTGGTCAAAGGTTAGTAGAACGACGAGCTGGGAAAAAAGTTGCCCAGCTCGGCGAACAAGCAAACCAATCGTTCCCCCCGCTCCAGGTGTCTAGCGATATCGTCGCTAATCATCCGGGCAGGACAATGGTGCCCGGTTATAACAATCTTGAAGATTACCTGCCCGACGATGTACATTATGATTTCTTGGAGGTGGACGAACACAAATACGTGTACGGGAAGCCTCTCGTCAGAAATGAAAGATCTCTAACAATGATGATGCGAAGATTCCATGATTGGTACATGAAAACCTGCAGAGAGTTTGAGGGGAGGAATATTTTGACGCTGAGTGTTAGAGAGGAGCATGACCTCGTTGGAATTGAATTGTTGAATGTTCCATTTGAGGAGTTCTTCGAGTTTTTCAACCTAAAGGCCCTCGATAAATTAATGATCACTTGCTACTGCCTGTAAGTACTACTACTTCTGTCATTAAGTCTCTATATATAGGTCAGCTCTTTCATTGCATGTATTTTTAATTATCCTCACTATATTATGCAGATTGAAGATCACCGAATTGAAGAAAAGACAAATCGGTGATATTGGGTTCATTAACACAAATCTCATAGATGCATATATGGTTAAATGGCCAAAGATACCGAGGCCAAGCTGCTACAATCATTTGTATTAAATCAAAACAAAGCTATAATACTCTTCCCTTATGAATTCCAGTGAGTGCTACTGTCTTGTGCATATTCGGTTTCCCTTATTAGTCGAGGTTATAGTAATGTAATTGATGAGTTATGCATGCGTGCGCATCTTCCACTATATTCTCCTAAAGATTAAGCTTGAGCAAGGACTAGTAACCGTCTTAGACTCGAGACGAAAAGATCCCAAGGAGTATGCAGACATGACTAAAATTCTAGAGAAGCAAGTTAAATCAATCATTGTCGCACCATATCGGCAACTTCAATTTGTTCATTTCTTGATATCAAGTAATTGTTTTCTTTGTCTGGCATGGTTTGGAATAAATTCACCTCAAAAACTCCAGGACTGCCGAAGAAGCTGCAATTTAGACACCCGAAAGTAAGTACTATAGTTTTATGCATCTCCTACTGATTCAAGCGCTAGTTTTATCAATACCATTTAGCATGCTTGCTAATTATCAGTTTGATTGACCTCTATTTCTTGTAAAGTGGTTGTGGCAGGAACAAGGGAATAATTAATGTGGATACTACATTTGCGAGTCCATCCGCCACACGACCTGTGAGCGGGGCTACTCTGACAAACAATATGAAGTGTGTAAATAATAATATTCACAATTTTATTTTATTACCATCATTTGTGTTCAGTTTTATTTATTCATATATATGTATTGACCCCCTTCTTCAAATTAGATATTTCGGATGCGGGATGAACTCCTACCACCAGATCGTATGCGAGGAATTCAAGAGGAATTAACGGCATTCTTTCTTGACCACGTGATCGCTAAAGACGGAGAATACCATGTGGACCCTAATGAGTTGGTTTTTAATTAGGATATTATATTGTAAGAGATAATTATATTGTATATATGTAGCCAGTAGCGTCAGATAGATATACGCGAACTTGTTGTTTGACCAATCTCTCAGAGAAGGAGAGGTGGTCGATATCACTTCTCTCTGTATGCATATGTTCATGACGATCTTCTGTTTCCTTCATTTGCTTACTAGCTAGCGTGTCTAGTCCTCTCTATACGTATAGTATGTAGCATGGACCAAGCACGGAGATCAGAGAGGACACTTCTCTCTATTAATTAGCTAGCTAACACAATATATGAAACACCTAAATTAACCCCCCAAAACCCCCTAACCCCCCCCCCTTTAAAAAAAACAAAAACCCCAGCACCTGAAATGCTGACGCGTGGATGCCTATTGGTCCCGGTTGGTGCCACCAACCGGGACCAAAGGGTCTCTTGCCTGGGCTCGCCGCACCGGCCACGTGGAGGCCTATCTGTCCCGGTTTGTGTAAGAACTGGGACTAAAGGTTAAGGGCATTAGTAACGACCTTTTAGTCCCGGTTCCTAAACCGGGACAAAAGGCCCTTACGAACCGGGACAATTGGCCCTTTTTCTACTAGTGCATCACTCCTCATGGGATAAGCATATGAATCATATATAAATTCAGATTTATCATATTCAATTCATTCAAGCATTTACACATAGGATATAAGGGAAGCACGTGAGTAAATGAGAAACTACTCCAAAAAGATATAAGTGAAGAATAATGAGTAGTGAAGTAATTAAATAGCCATGGGAGGACTCTCTCTCATTAAAGATTTCAGATACAATGATTTTATTCAAACAACAAGTAAAATGAAAATACGCTCCAAGCAAAACACATATCATGTGATGAATAAAAATATAGCTCTGAGTAAGGTATACCGATGGTTTTGAAGACCAAAGAGGGGATGCCTTCTGGGGCATCCCCAAGCTTAGGCGCTTGAGTATTCCTTGAATATTACCTTAGGGTGCCTTGGGAATCCCCAAGATTAGGGTCTTTCCACTCCTTATTCTCCTGATATCGATATATCACCCAAAACTTGAAAACTTCGATCACACAAAACTTAATGGAACTTCGTGAGACGGGTTAGTATGATAAAGAGTAAATCATTCACTTTGGTACTGTCAAAGACAATATTCATAATTGTTCTCACACAATGCATACTGTACCATATCATTTCTACAATTTATATTGAGCAATATAAGCCATAGAAACTAGAAATTAAGCAAACTATGCATTGAAAACAGAATCTGTCAGAAACAGAACAATCTGTAATGATCTGAACAGCAAGCATACTTCTACTACTCTAAAAATTCTCAAAAAATTAGTACAACGTGGGAAATTTGTATATCAATCTTGTGTAAAAATTCCATATCAAAATCACGCTTCTGTGATTTTTTAAAATTCTGGCAATGGGTGCAAAAGTTTCTGTTTTTCAGCAAGATCAAATCAACTATCACCGTAAGCTATCCCAACTGTCTTACTTGGCACTTTATCGAATCAAAAGCTATAAAACATGATTACTATAGTTGTTTAATCATGTGAACACACTAAAACAGTAAGGATAAATATTGGGTCATCTCCGAACAAGCGCTGCCTTTCTAGATAGTCATGATGATGTCAATGATGCTCATATGAAAGATAAGAATGAAAACATAACAGGAGGATCATGAAGCATATGACTAGCACATTTAAGTCTAACCCACTTCCTATGCATAGGGATTTTGTGAGCAAACAATTTATGGGAAAAAGAATCAACTAGCATAGGAAGGCAAAACAAGCATAACTTCAAAACTTTAAGCACATAGAGAGGAAACTTGATATTACTGCAATTCCAACAAGCATATATTCCTCCCTCATAATAATTTTCAGCAGCATCATGAATGAATTCAACAATATAACCATCACCTAAAGAATCTTTTCATGATCTACAAGCATAGTTTTTTTACTACTCTCCACATAAGCAAAACTCTTTTCATTCGGAATAGTGGGAGCAAACTCAACAAAATAACTATCATGTGAGGCATAATCCAATTGAAAATTAAAATTATGATGACAAGTTTCATGGTTAACATTATTCTTTATAGCATACATGTCATCACAATAACTATCATAGATAGCAACTTTGCTCTCATAATCAATTGGAGCCTCTTCCGAAATAGTGGAGTCATTACTAAATAAAGTCAAGACCTCTCCAAATCCACTTTCATAATTATAATAAGATTCAACACCCTCCAAAATAGTGGGATCATTACTTCCTAAAGTTGACACTCTTCCAAACCCACTTTCGATGATAGTCTTATTCATACTCCAAAAGATATAAGTGAAGTTCATGGAGCATTCTACAATTAATATAGATTAACCAATATCCAAGCTCAAAATATACAAGTGAAGCACATGAATTATTCTATAAAACCGTACTCAAAAGATTTAAGTGAAGCACAAAGAGCATTCTATAAGGTCATACTCAAAAGATATAAGTTAAGCACATGAAGCATTCTATAAAAAAATGAAGGGCTATCTCATGCTAGCATGGTTCTTAAAGAAAAATAAAAACACATAGGACACAAATCATGTGAACAAAAAAAACCTAGGTATACCGATAATTGTTGAAGAAGAAAGATGGGATGCCAACCGGGGCAACCCCAAGCTTAGATGCTTAAGTATCCTTGAAATATTTACTTGGGGTGCCTTGGGCATCCCCAAACTTGAAATCTTGCCTCTGTTTATTCTTCTCACATCGGTAACTTCTCGTTTTTTGAACACTTCATCCACACAAAACATAACAAAAACTTTGTGAGGTCTGTTAGTATAATAAAGTAAATCACTACCTTTAGGTACTATTGTAAACTCATTCCAATTTCATATTAGCATTATATCTACTGTATTCCAACTTCACCATGGTTCATACCCCCCGATACTGCCCATAGATTCATCAAAATAAGTGAACAACACATAGAAAACAGAATCTGTCAAAACAGGACAGTCTGTAGTAATCTGGAAACTTCGTATACTTCTGTAACTCCAAAAATTCTAAAAAATTAGGACAATATAAACAAATTGTATAGAAGTACTGTGCAAAAAGTTTCAGAACTATTTGGCTTTCCGGTAAAAAATGTAAATTCACGCGCTACAGCCAAAGTTTCTGCTTTTTGCACTGCACATAGTAAACAAGCAATCTAATCATCCTACAACCAAAGCTTGGAACATTATTTTTATAATACAATGGATATATATACAAGGGGATAAATATTTCTGAGAAACTTCCATGAAAAAATCTACATTGTTTCCATGAGCATGAACACACGTGTTCAAGGTCGACCCTCACTTCTCCAATGCATAACTTTCCAATCACTTCTCTTTTTGAAAAAGTTTTTAGGCATAAGAGGCAAGTATATTTTTTTTGTATTTTGCATTTTTTTGTTTGTTTCACCCACAACTAAACAAAAACAAAAGGTAAAACAAAATCTACTTAGTGAAGAAAGCAAACAAGCATACACGAAAATATCAACCCCACACAATTGCTCACCGGCAACGGCGCCAGAAAAGAGCTTGATAATCCCCAAATGCAGGGACTCATCGTAGCAATTTCCAATGGTGGAAGTGATAAGCATGGAGTGTCAAACCCACAAGGAGCTAAAGGTAAGATCAATATTCTCTCAATTCCTATCAGCCACTAATACGACTCTACGTACACCAAATGTTTGCTTCCAACTAGAAATGAGAAATAAAACTATGTTGTGGGCATGAAGAGGATAACTTTGCATGATATCGGAGAGCTAAAATATAAAAGTAGGTGTTGTTATCATAAAGTTAGAATATATTACTTAACTATTATAAATAACGAGTGTGGAATAATGATGGGTCGGTGTGCGGAATTGTCTTAGGCAATTGTTAACAAGATCGTTAATCATTATTGCAATTTCATATGAGGGAGAGGCATAAGCTAACATACTTTCTCTTCTTGGATTATATGCACTTCTGATTGGAACTCAAGCAAGCATCCGCAACTACTAAAGATAATTAAGGTAAAACCCAACCATAGCATTAAACTATCAAGTCCCCTTTATTCCCATACGCCATGACCCACTTATCTGTGTTTGTGTTTCAGTCACTCACGCAACGCAGACAATAAGCAAACCATGAACATATTGCAAACCCTACAGCGGGGATCCCTCACGCTTGCGTGACACGGAGGGCACCATAGGACAACACCAATAATAAAACGTACAACTCAAACCAATCTAGATCATCAATCAACTCAAAGACAAAGGAAATCTACTCAAAACATCATAGGATGGCAACACATCATTGGATCATAATATGTGGCATAAAGCACCATGTTCAAGTAGGGGATTACAGCGGGGTGCGGGAGAGTGGACCACATAAAAGAGACGAGGATGGTAATGATGATGGTGATGTTGATGAAGACGATCACCGCGACGATGATTCCCCTCCCGATGGCACTCCGGTGCCACCGAGAGAGAGGAGGAGAAGTTCTCCCCCTTGTGCTTTCTCCTCCATACTCTCCCCCCTGGATGGGGAAGGTTCTCGCTCTTGTCCTTGGCCTTCATGGCGATGATGGCCCCTTCGAGATCCCCCCATGGCCTCCGGTGATGATGGCCCCCTCCGGCAGGGTGCCGGAGAGGGCCTTGATTGATTTCTCGTGGTTCTGGAGGCTTGCGGCGGTGGAAATTCCGATCTCTCCTCTGTTCAGTTTTTTTAGGATTTATAGGAGGGGTTGGCATCAGTTTCACGTCAAGGGGGCCCATGGGGAGTCCACGAGGTAGGAGCACCCTCCAGGGGGGGGGGGGGGGCGCCCTCCACCCTTGTGGTGGCCTCGGGACTCCCCTTCGGTAGCTTTTCATTCTAGTATCTTTTATACTTTCCAAAAATATTCTCCATTGATATTCAGCGTATTCCGAGAACTTTTATTTCTGCACAAAAACTACACCATGGTAGTTCTGCTGAAAATAGCGTCAGTCTGGGTTAGTTCTAATCAAATCATACCAAAATCATGTGATAATATTATAAACATGGCATGAATACTTCATAAATTATAGATACGTTGGAGATGTATCATGGGTCTGGTTCTTGGGTAAGTACAACCATGGTTCTATCTACATCAACTGGTAGCACTATCTTTTTTTAAGACCGTGTTGTTACTCCCTTAGATACTGCCATCACCCCCTCCAATTCAAATGGCTGATTAACAAGAAAAGTAATTGAATGTACAAACATTCTATGATAGATATGTGCAATGGATAGTGGGGAATAAAAGAGGGTATGAAATAATTCACATTTATTTTGTCTAACCAAATATGATAGCAAGACACAATTTCACATATATGATGGCTAACTAAACATGATAGCATGACACAATTTCACATATATGATGGCTAACTAAAGAGGATAGAAAGACATAATTCTAAATATGATGACTATGTAAACATGATGACATGATATAACTATATGATGTGTTTATTAAATATGTTGGCATGCCATAATTCACATACATGCTGCCTATGGAAACATGATAGCATGATATTTCATGGATAGAATGAAATAATTCAAAATATGATGACTGTAAACACTAAATAGGATGAGATGATATAACTATATGATGTCTTTATTAATTGGGTTGGCATTCCATAATTCAGACAGAAGTTGTCTATGTAAACATGATGGCATGATATAATTCAAATATATGATTTATATACTAAGCAAGTAAGCAGATGGCAATCACATATATGATGTAAAAACTAAGCAATGCAAGACAACATATGCATGATATGAGTATTATAACCCTACCAAGTTTGAGCATAGACCTCAGGGGGGAAATAGGACTGGTCATCTATCTCTGAATCCTCCTTCGAGGAGCTATTTCTAACCAGCAAGAGTCTGCTTCAGCAGGTAGCATTGTCTGCTCTGAAGACCTTGTTTTCACTCCAGATACTTCCAACGCTGCTTCAAATGGTTGATGCATAGGAAGAGTATTGAATATACAAACATTGTCGACAAATGGAATACATAATACAAAAAAGGATAGCATGGTATAATTCACATATATGATGATTGGCTAAACAACATGGCATTGCATAATTCACATATATAATGCCTTGCAACAAGATAGCATTGCATAATTCACATATATGTGTCTTGAAACAAGATGGCATTACATAGTTCACATATATGGTAATTAGATAATAAACATGTCGCATTCACACAAAGCATGTTTAAACTAAGAAAATGACATAGCAATGCAAGACACCATACGCACGATATGAGCAACACAACCCTGCCAAGTTAGAGCATACACCTCGGGGGGAAATAGGACTGGTCATCTGTCTCTGAATCCTCCTCCGAGGAGCTATTCGTAACCAGCGAGATATGCACTTCGTCAGATAGCATAGTCTACTCTAAAGACCTTGTTTTCACTCTAGATTTTTCCATCACCGTGTCAAATGGCCGACGCACACGAAGAGTAGTTGAATGTACTAACATTGTTGACAAATGTAATACGTAATGAAAAAAAAGATGGCATGATATGATTCACATATAAGATGACTGGCTAAGCAGGATGGCATTGCAAAATTCACATATATGATGCCTGGCTAAACAAGATGGCATTGCATAATTCACATATACGATAATGAAACTAAACAGATAGCATTCAGAGAAAGCATGTCTAAACTAAGCAGATGACATATTTGATGTATAAAGTAAATATGCATGATATGACCAACATCAGCATGCCAAGTTAGAGCGAAGACCTTAGGGGGTAAATAGGAGTGGTCTGCTCCTTCTGAATCCACCTTAGAATAGTTATCTTCCTCTTGATTACAATCTAAAATGGGTGGAGGGGGCTGCCTTTGCGCCCACCATGGAGTAATAGGATAGGAATGCATGTGCAAAACAGAGAATTTAAATTATAGGATTTCTGTCAATCTGGGTGTTTGGTTCACAAGAATTGGAAGGTCACAGGAATGCAAAGAAGCATGGTCAAATTAACTCAAACCACAAGAAAATGTACAATTATAATGCTATTATGCCACTATCACTTAGTCTTGTTCTTCATGAATAGGAATGAAAAGGAGGGCCAAGTGGATATGAAATTCCTACAGTTTTTCTTTGAAAGAGACACTAAAGGAACAAATCCTACAGTTTTCCTTTGTTCCATTCCTTTGAACCAAATGCATTAATAGTAGTACCATAGGAAACTTTCCAATTCCTATGTTTTTCCTTCACTTTTCCTTTCAACCATTGGCAATTCTAGTAGGCAGGCTTGAACAGGCAAAAGCCTACACTCCAAAATGTTTTTGTGCTACTTGTACTACTTGGGACCCAAGCCACTACCCTACTAACTCAACTCCCAGGCCCATCTACACATGCACAGCTCAAACACGCAGAAATAAATAATGATGGCTTTCGAGAGAATCCATCATAGTTAGCTAAGTTGCCTGGTACCTCACTGCTTGTTATATAGGATAAACTAATCGTATTTCATGTTAATACGTGTGCTCAGTGGAAAATATATATAACATGTCGAGTAAAAAAGCGATGCAGCAAGTGTACAACCTCTTTGGCAAGGCCATGTCGATCTCAACATCATTGGGTTGGTCGCTGAGGATGTTGCGGCTGATGTGGCAGCCAGAGGAGGGGGAAGAAGATCTTAGGTTCTCGGAGATGGAGCCAAGGGTGCTGCTTAGCTGTGATGGAGGGTTTCGTTGTTGGAGCAGCTTCGGTGAGGTGTACGACGGCGAAGCTAAAGCAGGACAAGAGAGACAATGTTAACTTGAAGTGGTATTCTAATAGCATCTCCGATAGATGATGTAAAACACATAACCAAAAAGTGCTAGATGTAAAATACATCAGCCGCTCATCTTTGAACTTAACTGTCGAAACTGTATTTAACTGTCGAAACTGAATTTTACTGTTGAAACTAAATTTTGGCATCGAAACTGAATTTTACTGTCGAAACTGAACGCACTAGTAGCAAAAAAGCAGTGCACTAATAGTTTAGGCCTCTCGAGCACTAGTGGCAGAGTAGCAGTGATCTAAATCAGTAGCCGCTCCAGTAGGGACCGTACTACCAGAGAGCAGCCTGGGCAGCAGCAGCACCCAGAGCGGCAGCACATGCAATAACCAGGGCAGCTAGTCATGTAGTAGCATCTCGTGTAGCAGCAACAGGAGCTCGAGCGAGAGTCAGAGCTGTTGCTCGTGCAGTAGCAACGCGAGCAAGAGTAGACTAGCAGCGCAAGCAAGAGCAAGAGCAGTAGTGCAAGCAAGGGCTAGAGCAGACCAGGCAGGGGACCGAGAGCAAGAGGAAGAGCAGCAACATGAGCAAGAACCAAAGCAGACCAGGTAGGGGACTGAGAGCAAGAGAAGAGCAGCAGCACGAGCGAGAGCCGAAGCAGCAACAACAAGGCCAGCAGGAGCCGTAGCAGCAGCAGCTCCAACTGATGTGGACATCGCCGCCGAGGGAGCGACACCATGGAGGAAGTGGCCGACGATGCCACCATAGATGGAGCGACGCCATGGCGGCTCGAGACCGAGCGCCGACAGCACTGTGAGATCGAATCAAGAAGAAAATGCAGCGATTAATGTAGAACCTCTTTGGGGGTGCTATTAGGCCTCAACTTCATCTGAGGAATCGGTGATGGTGCTGCTCTTCCTGTGGTGCAGGTGAAGACGGTGCTGTGTGAACGGAGGTGGCGCGAAACACGAGGAGAACGTTAGGGCAACTCCTTTGACGTGGAGGATGGGTGGCTAAACTGGCGGAACAACGAGATCGACGATGGATCCTCACCCGGTGTAGTGGATGAGGGACGTCGAGGTGTTGCTGTGGATGACATCATCAGGGAAGAGGCTCCGGCTGGGTGGCAGACGAAGGAGGGTGTGGGGCTTCGTGAGTTTTTGCTGCCTCAGTGTACGAATGGGGGGAAGGGATGGGAGGGGGGAACCATAGCTTAGGGATGTGCTTGTCCGAAATATGGGGTAAGTTACGAAAGTAGCCCCACCAATTTGAACTAGGTGGTTCTTTCGGTTTAGGGGTATCACGGAAATTTCGCGTGGTCGGGATTTCACAGGAGGTGGGAGTTTTCACACGCATTGTAATTTTGGGATAGCAAGGCACGGGTTGAGATGGAGGGAATTTTAGGAGAACAACGAGGCAAAGAGATATCTTAAATTTTCGGGATAACAAGGCGCGGGTTAAAATTTGCGGACAAGCCTAACGTGTATACTATATCAAATCAGTTCGCACTTCCCTCGATGAAAAAACCAAAAATAAATCAATTCACACCACACTAGAGAGTCTAGTCTCGTGTTTTGTACCAAATCAATTTGCACTACAAATGCCATTTAAAACTTTGAATCCATGTTGTGTTCAATTAAAATATTTCGCTACGTGTATAATGCATAGAACCTGCTATGCAAATGAAAATTTTAGTGCTTTCCAAATGTGTATACTACCACGTCAATATGAACTAAATTTGAATTCGTTTCTCTATTTGAATAATATCTACAATCATGATTGTTGTCAAGTTAAACCATTTGAATTCATTTTTGTATTTTAATAAGATCTACAATCATCATTATTGTTAAGTTAAACCATCGTATATATATTATCTTCACATCACACCACATGATTACTGTCGAGTTAGATATGAACTATGTGTACTATATGAACTCGAACTCAATTTTTTGAATCCACTTTATGTTGATTTTAAATCATAGTACATTTCAAGCTCTAGATAGATCTTCATAACCTAAACCATGTCTCATATATATAATGTGTTTATCACATAATGTATGGTGCTCCGCCCCCTACACCTACAAGTATTTAGCTGTGAGTTGCAAATGCCACACATTATCACAAATCCAAATAAAATGTGAGATTGTTAGATATATAGTATGTTTTAGATTGTTCAATATTTAGTTATGAGCTGCAAATGCCACACATTATCACAAATTCAAATAAAATGTGAGATTGTTCGATATATAGTATGGTTTAGACTGTTCGATATTTACCTGTGAGTTGCAAACACCACACATTATCACATTATAATATAATATGTCCAAAACCACACCACACATATCACCGCTATATTCACGCATGCATATGTTTATAACACTACGATCTCTTATTCAAATATATGAATCCACTTTCATATCGAATTATGATCTTTGTTAGTCTCTTACAGCCACACAATCCTCTAACCTTTGCACCTAGCACTAACTTTCTCTCGTGCATGCACACACCCTCCTCTCCCTCCCCCTCCCTCAGCATTCTATCCATTGCGCTCATTCATTTTTTTTTTCTTTAGGTCGTTCTCCCACGGTCTCCACAACTCCTTCTGTCTGACACACACACCAATCAATAAACCCCTCCAGTGATGTCCGCCTACCACATACACACACTTTCCATCTCCACCTTTCTGTTTCCTTGCCTCGTGTCTCTCATACGGTCCCACACCCGTGTAAACTCTCGCCCCTCTTTTCATCGATCTCACATTCGCACACTCCTCCCCCTATCTAGCTAGTAGGCCTCTGTCGTGGTACACAAACACGGGTGTATGTTTCCCCTGACTTGTGCACAGACAATATGCCTCCACTCCGGCAGCGCCATGATCCTAAGTCGAGACCAAGCTAGAGAGATAGCTCTTCAAAGAATCAAAGGGCAGATCAAGAAGACCAAGACATGCCAAGGAAACAAGATATCGCTAAGAAAATATCTCCCTTACCGGGCAGACGAGCCTGGTCAGGTCGAGGCCTCACCAAGAAAAAGCCCCAACATTTCCCCAGCAGGCTTATCGGGGCCGCCAAGGGCGAATCTCACTGCCAAGACTCCACAGCTCCATCACACAGCGAAGCAAGTCACTTATCAGTGTGGTGTCGAGCTCCCAAGTGATTAAGTGGCTGTCATTTGGCACGTGGCATCCATTTGGAAGGAAAATCCCCCCTATATGACACCTGTCCAGAGGCGTGCCATGTAGACAGGTAGAAGATGATTAAGCGGCATGATAGGCTTGCCCGACTGCATCCTCAGCATGTGTGGCACCCCGGCTTAGAGCAACCGGTTTACCTTGCATTGCCAGCCCAGAGATCAAGTCTTTTGGCAACACACAACAACATGGTACAGAAACAACCGCTTTATTGATGCTAGCGGATACATAAGTCTGATATTACATCAAGATAAGAGGCCAAGCGGCACACACGTTGCAGCTGAACAGTATGTGCATTATTTAATGAACATGAAGGGGCCTCGATCACGCAAACTACGCGGCAGCGGAATAACGACGAAGTGGAATTCCATAGTATAGGGACACCGACATGGACACGATTCTAGATGTGGGAAGCTCTCCGATCTGATACGTCTTGCCAGAAAGCTGGCATGACACTCCAGGTCAGTACATTGAATGTACTTGCAAGTTCACAACAAACATAAGCACAATGACAAACAATATCATGAAAATTAATCAGGTTAATGCAATGCATGTAATACTACTGATGCGATGAAACCAACATGTGCACTGAGTCCCTCGGACTCGCTTACCACACTGGTTAGAATTGTAACCAAACAGTGATCATACCCGGATCACAACTGAAGCCAACCACTTACGATCATCACATGATCCATAATTCATCATAAAACCAGTGCCAACAATAAATACTTAGTGTGCAAGGTTAATTAGAATTGTTGATCCATGGTGTGACTTTCTACCGAGTTGTGTCCATAACCGAGGACACGACTATCGATAGATTAAAATACACTCTGCAGAGGTTAGCGCACTTTACCCACACTACAAAACTCATGGCCTCGCTCTCCCATTTGGGTGGACCAACGGAGTTTTGACGAAACCCTTCCCTTGCCATAACACTCTCCCGGCCACTCCGACCTACTCCATCTCAGGGCTAAGTCATTGGTGGCCCCATGCCTACCAAAGGCATCTTCGGCCACCGTCGTGGCAAAACGGTCCAAACAGGGACAAGGTACCATAAAAACAACGGGCACACAAGGTTATGTCTGCTTATCGCGGCAGGGTACCGCATGCCCAGAACCTTCCCTCGTTGGAGGCATCGGTAAGAGGCATGACAAAGGACCGAATCAAGACCCCCCATAAAGGTAAATGTGGTCGCACTGAGAAGAAACCGATTCAGTGGCACCATGACTTGATCAACATTATATTCAAGTTGGATTATTATCAGGTTTAACTTGAAAATAAACTCACTCCAGGTCATACGATGCCATGATCATGCAACTACTCGATATGCTTATCATGCAACTCAGAAGAACGGATCAACATCACGGAAATAACTTTCTTGCACTACTCATCAATAAACCTTACTAAAGCTACTACACTGGTTATTATCAAACATCATTTTGAGTCATTTATCTTTTATATGAAAATTTAATTATCAAAAGAAACTACCATTATTTATCAAAGCACTTTCATTAAGCCAAAAACTTTACTCTACTTGATTAAACTACTGCATGCAATAAACCAGTAACTAAAGCAAGCATATAAAGCATGACAAAGTAACTAAGTATTAAATCATAATTATTTAACTATTTTAAATGCATGAAAAAATAGCTCATATTCAAGTAGGAAAATCATAAATATTGATATGACACCATCCAAATGTCATTGGGGCTTGCCTTAGTGCAGGGGAGGTTCACACTCCTCCTGGATAGCTTCAAGACAAGTCTCTCCCTCTGAAAATATTTAAAAACCACAAAACAAAATATCAAGAACCACTCTAAAAATCACCAGAAATTCTAGACATCAAGGAAAAACCCACACTTTGGTGTGCTGCTAGAGCTTTCTGAAACAAACACAATGCAAAAAGAATCAACTCATTCGTACTTATAGGCTAGGAGATATCAATGGTCAAAGTTTTGGTCAAAATATTTGAATAAAATTGAAATAACAGAAAACCTGGGGGGGGTGTGACGTCGATGGCATAAAGCCAAAAGACGCCTCCACTCGTACCGCTTTAGGTGTGTGTGTGGAGGGGCTGACACTAGGCCCCACCAGTCAGGAGAGAGGAGAGGAGGAGAGAAACAGAGCGCGGCGGCACTTCATCGGGGCAAACACCGGCGAGGAGGGGTTCTTGAGCAAAGCTAGAGCGATAGGATTGAAGAGGGGGCTACGACGCACCTGCCTGTACCCGTGGCACGACAAAAGACGGCCGAAGCTGCTCGCAATCAACCTCGAAAGCTGCGGCGGCGGTTGGGAGTTGCCGGAGAGGAAGAAGGCGATGGTGAGGGGCGGTTCGAGGGGCTCTATGGCTTCCAGGCGTCACTAGAGGATCTACAGGGACGCGCCTAGGTGGTTGGTTGGCCTCTAGGATCTTGGGGACGGGGTGGCTAAGCTGCGGTGGTTGCCGGCGAGCTCAGGTCGGGCATGGTGGCCAGAGGCCTGCCCACCCAGGCTGCGTCTGTGTGGCGTGTTCATGGAGGTTGGGTGGTGCAGTGGGTGGATTTGGGATGGAGGGGAGGGCTCAATTTATAGCCGAAGGGGGAAGGGGGTATGTGTCGCCGCCGGAGCTCTCTGGAAGCCGGTGAGAGGCGATGAGAGGCGTCATCGAGGGGGTGAGAGGCTCAGCGATCACGCGGAGGCTGTCCACACTCGCGGACGAGCACACGGAGGAGGGGGAGAAGAAGACAGGTGCATGGGCGCACTGTGGCTTTTGGCCGCGACACGCCCGTGCTCGCTGCAGCGTCTTCAACATCGGCGAGCGCCAGGGAGGGGTCAAGGGCGATGAGACAAAGGTGGTGGCACGGTGCGGTAGTCGTCGGCGAGCTCTGGCTCGAGCACGCGCCAAACAGAGGCCCTGGTGCGACACAGAGCGTGTCAAATGCATGCCAGGCCCCGTGTCCACACGCGGTCACCACCCTGGCATGGTCAAAATGACGCCCACGCACTGCCAAACCTTGTCTGGGATAAAGTCCACGCAATGTTTAGTCTAGGAAAGTTGAAGACTTGAAGCCAGGCCGACCAGATGTGACTCAAGCTTGATGGCACGTTTCTGGACAGAAACTTGGTCACCAAGTTTGGATGGCTTCTAGAAGGCCATTAGGGATGATCTCCTGGGGTTAAGGGTTACTTAGTAGGGTGACTATGCTCAAGAAATATCAGCTCGAAAAGATCAAGGAAAAATACACTTGCTGTACAAAATGCATTTTTGGGCCAAAAGGGAAATGATTTTCTGTAGCAAAAATATTACAAAACGTCATGCAATATTTTTGCTCAGGGAGGTGGGCCAAGGTTCAAAGAAAATTCAGGAATTATCTCAAGATTTTTGGAGCAATAAAAGTTGGGGTTGCTTTGGAGCTCTAGTTTCTGAAATGATATTTCAGATTGAAAATGAATATTTTTCCTTTATGAAAAATATTCAATGGGCCATTCTAGGGTTTTATGAGAGAAATAAAGTTGGATGAGAGGCAAATGGGTCACTTGGGTGAAAGTCAAGGGCATGCCCAAGTGACAAGTCCATTCGAATTGATTCCAAAAACTCAAATTCAGGGCAAAGGCAAATCAAGTCCGGAAAAAGAGATAAGGCAAAAACCAGGCTGTCACAAACCTCCCCCACTTAGGATGAATCTTGTCCTCGAGATTCGGTTGCTTGGGAAAATAGTTCGAGGTAAGCAGTCCTTAAAAATTCCTCTCTTTCCCAGGTTGCCTCTTCCTCGGTATGGTGCTCCCATTGAACCTTGAAAAACCTGATTACTCTGCTGCGAGTGACTCTTTCTGTCTCATCCAATATTCTGACTGGTCTTTCCTCATATGTCAGATCCTTAGCCAGTTCTATCTCTGGCATATCAGTCCTTTTCTCCGGTGGCGAGATACATCTTCTCAGCTGTGAGACATGAAACACATTGTCTACCTCTGAAAGTTCTGATGGCAACTCCAACTGATAAGCAACTGTTCCAACTCTGGTCATGACTAGGAATGGGCCAATATATCTGGGTGCCAACTTGCCCCGGGTCTGAAACCTCTTAACTCCTTTCATCAGGGTGACTCTGAGATACACGTGTTCTCCTAGTTCAAATCTGACCTATCGGTGTTTTGCATCTTAGTAACTCTTCTGTCGTGACTTGGCCAACTGTAGTCTGTCTCGGATCTCCTTGACTTGCTTCTCAGCTTCCATCATTAGACCAGTTCCGAAGATACAACTGTCTCTGGTTTGAGACCAGCTCAGTGGAATGCGGCACTTACGGCCATACAGAGCTTCATAGGGTGACATTTTTGAACTGGTCTCGAAACTGTGGTTGTAGGAAAACTCAGCGTATGGCAGATAATCTTCCCACCTAGGTCCTTAGGCCAATGCACATGCTCGGAGCATATCCTCGAGTATTTGATTTACTCGCTTGGTCTGTCTGTCTATCTATGGATGATAAGTTGTGTTGTATTTCAAGGCAGTCCCCAAGGCTTGATGTAGTTGGACCAGAAGGCTGAAGTAAGAGAGATCCTCTGTCGGAGGTGATGGTCTCTGGCACTCCATGCAAACTGACGATCCTGGACACATATAATTGTGCAAGTTGATCGGCACGGTTGAAAGTGCAATCATGCCCTTAATCATATTTTGATGTTGATGACAACACATATGCTCGAGACTAATCATGTTTATCAAGTATATCTCAGGATTATGTTCCAAAGACCGTGTGCATGGATCATGACTAGGGACAAAAATCATATAACTCAAGAATGGAGATACAAGATGTTGACTTCATTTATGGTTTGTTCTTGAGTATAGGGATCCCGCACTATTAAGAGGGGATCGATGGATCTAGTGAAAAACTTGCTCAAAAGCTACTATTTCTATACCTTGCCTTCGGACGTCCGGTGTTCTACGGACGTCCGGTCCTTCTTGATTGCCCGGATGTCCGGCCACTTCCGGACGTCCGGCGTTCCACAACAGAAGCATTTCTACGGATGTCCGGAACTCTCCGGACGTCCGACACTTTCACAACAGAAGCATTTTTACGGACGTTCGGACCCTCCGGTCGTCCGTGCTCCAGATGTCCGGCCCTGCTCGGACGTCCGTATCCTGTACACTGGGTTGTGGCTCACGTTTTCACAGCAGCCGGTCGTCCGATGACTGTCGGACGCCCGGACCTATTTGTGCCTCCGGACGTCCGACGTTCTCCGGACGTCCGACCCATCCTGTACCCAAAACGGTCACTTTTACCCACCACCTATATATATACCTTTCCCTTCCACAGGAGAAGGTTGACCATTCACCTTGAGCCTATCAAGAACACTCCTCACTCTCTCTCTCTCATTCATCCAGACTAAATCCTGGATTCCCAAGTGTTCTAGGAGCATTTGAGAGAAGTTCTCCAATCAAGTGATAGATCCACTTCCTCCCCTTCTTTGCACCAAAGGAATTCGTGACTTGAGCAAGTTTTGAGGTTTCCCCATCATTCTTGTTACTCTTGGAGGTTGGAGACTCCTAGGCGGTAGGAGTCATTCGGAGAGGAATCGAACTTTGTGATTACCCTCGGAAAAGTTTGTGAGGGTTTGGAGACCACCCCAAGGTCTACCATTGAGAAACGCCTCCGTGGTGTTGTCTCAAAGGGAGAATAGGGTGAGCCTTCGTGGTAACATCCGCCTCTCTAACGGTGACTAGCTTCCCTCCAAGGAAGTGAACATCGGCATGCATCCTCGTCTCCCGGAGTTGCGGTTATTCCTAACCCTAACTCTCTACTTGTGGTTACTTGTCTCTTTACACTTACGTACATTATATTGTGCTTGCCTACTTATGTGTTTGTGTTGTTTTCTTAGTACCTTGTGCTCACGTGCAATTGTTAGGCTCATCTTCATATTCCGCACTATTGCCTAAAATTGCCAAGTAATAATTAAATTTTGTAATTGTACCTATTCACCCTCCCTCTAGGTCCATCTCGATCCTTTCAACGGTAAGTGGTCCGGATGGGTAAAAAATGAGCTACCTTGGTTAAGGTATCCACTATGACCCATATTGCGGCATTCCCTCGCTGTGTCTTTGGTAAGCCGGTGATGAAGTCCATGCAGACATCGTCCCATTTCCATTGTGATACGGGTAAGGGTTGAAGGAGTCTGGCAGGCTTCTGATGTTCCGCCTTCACCTTGTTGTATATATCACAACAAGCTACAAAGTAAGTGATGTCTTTCTTGATTCCCTCCCACCAGAATACCTGACGAAGATCTTCGTACATTTTGGTGCCACCTGGGTGAATCGAGTACGAAGATTTGTGTGCTTCTGATAATATCTTCTTTTTCAGACTTTCTTGGTTGGGTACGCAAATCCTTCCTCGATACCTTAGTGTACCATGATGATCCTTAGAGAAATCTTTCGTCTGCTTGACATATAATTGCAGTGATTCGTCATTTGCTTGAGCACTGCGAATTTCTTCCTTGAGAGTAGGTACCATTTCCAGTATGCTGGCCATCCTGGCATCCACTATTACCAAATTTAGCTAAACCATTTCTTCACAGAGTTTGGGAGGCAGAGAATCCAGTAGAGCATTCAGGCTGACTGGCTTGCGACTAAGGGCATCTGCCACCACATTAGGTTTTCCTGGGTGATAATTTATCCCGAGGTCATAATCCTTAACCAACTCAAGCCATCTTCGCTGACGGAGGTTTAAATCCGGTTGAGTGAATATATACTTGAGACTCTTGTGGTCTGTAAATATTTGACACCTCTTTCCAATAAGATAGTGTCTCCAAATCTTCAAGGCATGCACCACTAAGGGAGTCCTGGATTAGGGGGTATCCGGACAGCCAGACTATATACATCATCCGGACTATTGAAGCGTGAAGATACAAGACTCAAGACTCCGGCCCGTGTCCGGATGGGACTCTCCTTTGCGTGGAGGACAGGCTTGGCGATCCGGATGTTATTTCCTTCCTTGTAACCGACTCTATGTAAACCCTAGCTCTCTTGGTGTCTATATAAACTGGAGAGGATGGTCCTTAGAAGGCCGATCACAATTACAATCATACCATCATAGGCTAGCTCTTAGGTTTTAGCCTCTACGATCTCGTGGTAGATCTACTCTTG
The DNA here is from genome assembly GCF_018294505.1 of Triticum aestivum. Lineage (NCBI taxonomy): Eukaryota > Viridiplantae > Streptophyta > Magnoliopsida > Poales > Poaceae > Triticum > Triticum aestivum. The sequence goes on along the minus strand of NC_057801.1, from coordinate 164,558,845 downwards.
TACTACTCATATCTTCAATATTAATCAAGCAGGAAGTAGGGTTTTACCTCCATCGAGAGGGCCCGAACTTGGGTAAACATTGTGTCCCTTGCTTCCTGTTACCATCAGCCTAAGACGCACAGATCGGGACCCCCTACTCGAGATCCGCCGGTTTGGACACCGACATTGGAGCTTTCATTGAGAGTTCCTCTGTGTCTTTGCTTTGAAGCTTGATGGCGCCTTCAATCATCAACAACATGGTCCAGGGTGAGACTTTTCTCCTTGGACAGATCTTTGTGTTCGGTGGCTTCGCACTGCGGGTCGATTCGCTTGGCCATCTGGAGTAGATCGACAGCTACGCCCCTGGCCACCAGATCAGGTTCGGAAACTTGAGCTACACGAGGGATATTCGCGGAGACTTGATCTTCGACAAATTCGTCCCTGTGCCAGGAGCGCCGGACAGTCACGATGAGCACGGCTTAGACCTGCTATCGGACAATGCTCGGAACATCATCCCTGCAATAGCCCCGGATCTAGATCCGGAATAGGTTGCGTCGCCCAAGGACGGAGGGGTAGACCCCGCCCCGCAGGCCGCATACTCATCGGCGGTGGAGCCGAACTCAGGTCTCACCTCTGTGGAGGCCTGTAACCCCGGACCCCCGGACTCGTATCCGGTTGTTGGTTCTGATCCGCATACCCTCGAGCCAGCCAAGCCAGGTTGGGCTCCGGTAATGGAATTTACCGCTATGGACATCTTCCAGCACTCGCCCTTTGGCGACATGCTGAACTCATTAAGGTCTCTCTCTCTATAAGGAGGCTCTAGGCCGAACTATGTTCGGCCTAAGTGGGAAGCAGGCGAGGAATTCGTGGCCCACCCACCACCCACTTCATTGCCACGATCGATGATTTAATCGATGTTCTTAACTTCGACCCCGAAGACATCGACGGTATGGACGACGATGTAGGAGAAGCTTCAGAATCTCTGGGGCACGGGACTACTACCTTGTCACACGATATATACATGGTGGATACGCCCAAGAAGGACGACGACGATAGTATGGAGGATAAAACACCCGGGCAAAAGCCAAAACGGCGGCGCAGACGTCGCTCAAAATCCAGCAACAGCAAAAATAGCGGCAAGAGCGCAAGAAGGGTCGACATACCAGAAGGCAGTAATGACCACACGGACCCAGCGATGGAGCAGGATGAGCCAGGTCACGCCAAACCAAGTTCGGAGCAAATATCCGATCACAATGACCCGGAGGAACGAGCTCATGAAACCGCCCCAGAACAGGAACACAGTCCGGACGACGATGCATTCATCACCCCGGACAAACGAGTGGAACGAGACAACCTCCACCGAAAGCTTATGGCCACAACAAGAAGTCTAAAGAAGCAGAAACAACGGCTTAAGGCCGCACAGGAAAAGCTCAGTCGCAGATGGAATAAAGTTCTAGACACTGAAGAAAGATATGGCGACGATCGCCATACAAAGAGCTATCCAAAATGCAAGCTACTGCCAGAATTCGACGACGAGTCCGTCCCACCAAAGAATAATACAACCAGGAGACCAGACGTACCGCTTCACAACCACAACATAGCGGCTACTGACACCGTGCACGATCTACGTGAGAAGCTGGATAAGAAGGCCGTTGCAGCCAGGTCCATCTACGGATCTAAAGGACACACCCCGGCGAGGGACTATGGTCACCCAAACGCTAATACAAGCCAAATACCAGTTCGGAATAAGCACCGGACACAACAACAGTTGACCACATGCCACAACGCGCCCAGATACACAGGGGCTGCTCACCCCCTATGCTTCACCAAAGAAGTACTGGACCATGAATTCCCACAAGGCTTTAAACCCGTGAACATAGAGGCATACGACGGAACGATAGACCCAGGGGTCTCGATCGAGGATTTTATCCTGCATATTCACATGGCTTGTGGGGATGACCTCCACGCCATCAAATACCTTCCCCTCAAGCTGAAGGGACCAGCACGACACTGGTTGAAAAGCCTCCCTGAAAACTCAATTGGAAGTTGGGAGGAACTCGAAGACGCTTTCAGGGCCAATTTTCAAGGGACTTATGTCCGGCCTCCGGATGCAGACGATCTAAGTCACATAATCCAACATCCCGGAGAGTCCGCCCGCAAGCTCTGGAACATATTCCTCACTAAGAAGAATCAAATTGTCGATTGTCCGGACGCCGAAGCCTTAGCGGCATTCAAACACAGCATCCGTGATGAATGGCTTGCCAGACACCTCGGCCAAGAAAAGCCAAGGACAATGGCAGCCTTAACAAGCCTTATGACCCGCTTTTGCACGGGTGAAGATAGATAGCTAGCCCATAAAGGCACCAGCGACCCCAGCACATCCAAAATAAGGGATGGCAACGGGAAGCCACGGCGTAATAAAAACAAACGCCAAAATAAGGAAGAGAGCTCGGATAACACAACGGTCAATGCCGGATTCAGGGGCTCTCGACCTGATCAGCAAAAGAAGCCATTTAAAGGCAGTAAAGAGGGACCGTCCGGTCTGAACAAAGTCTTGGACAGACTATGCAAAATTCATGGCACCCCGGAGAAACCTGCAAACCACACTCATAGAGAATGCTGCGTCTTCAAGAAGGCCGGCAAATTAAATGCCGAACACAAGAGGAGGGAAACACCAAGTGAAGACGAGGATGAACCTCGCCAGCCGAACACTGGGGGACAGAAAAAATTCCCTACAGAGGTTAAAACAGTAAACATGATCCACATGACTCACACATTGTGGAGAAGGCATGAACGCGCGCTCAGAGACGCGCACGATGTAGAGCCCATCGTACCTACATCTGACTACTGGATGTCTCATCCGATCACTTTCGATCACATGGACGGCCGAACTAGTATACGGCACGGAGGATCATAGGCCTTGGTGCTTGACCCAATAATCAACGGATACCGTCTCACCCGTGTTCTCATGGACGGCGGCAGTAGTCTCAATTTAATATACGAGGACACTGTCTGCAAAATAGGGATAAAACCATCCAGAATTAGCCAAAGTAACACCGCCTTCGAAGGGGTGATACCAGGCGTTGAAGCCTACGGCAGGGGCTCCGTCGTGCTGGAAGTAACATTCGGCTCCCCAGGCAACTCCAGAAGTGAGGAACTACTCTTCACCATCGCACCCTTCCAAAGCGGCTATCATGCACTGCTTGGAAGAACGGCCTTCGCCCGCCTCAACGCATTGCCGCACTATGGCTACCTTACACTTAAGATGCCCGGTCCACATGGCGTCATCACCGTTAGCGGAATCACAGAGCGCTCTTCATGCGCAGAGGAACACGCGGCGGCCCTAGCGGCCGGACTATAAGCGACCTCCAATATCAAAAAACATGACTGGTCATTACGACCACAGACTCGGTTAGACGAGTCCGGTAGCCCGGATACAACTGAACCAGGGCACCGTACATATAATCCCATAGTGGATACCAGGGGCTATAAATATTTAATGCAGCCCCACAGCTGGCTCAACCTTACTAGCAGGCCAACATCTTACACTTTTATTATTAATCGCATACTTACGTTGTACTCTCCTACGAGTTTTCTTTTCTCCACAGACAATGTTCACGCGATACCCTTCCAGGATACGGCACGACGGAGACAAAGGCGCAGACGTGCAGCAGGGCCCCGTTCAACATGTTTCTTTTTAGATTAAGCCCCTGCGTAAACCTTTTCTACTGCCTCTTGTTGTTTAACCATCCCATGGGTTCTATACCCACAAAGGATACTGCCATTTTTGGCATTTCGCCACGACAGATTTATGGCACGTACCTGGAAATTTAGGGTTTATAACAAGCTTTTCTCAGCCTGTTTTCTTTTACAAAGACCGAATACCTTCGGGAGTGTTCGGCGTCACGAGTTTGGCCTTATATGCATCAGCTCTGAATAATGTCTTTGGTCAAATGTTGGGTTTGCCCGGCTCCTGGGTTTGCTACCTTATGTTCCGTTATTATCGGCTAAGGCAGGCCAAAGGAGAACTACTGTGATTGTGCCCTGGTTATTCCGGATGAGCACCTCAGTAGAGAAAGCCGAAAACTTACTGTCAAGATACGGTGAGAGACTGTTCAACCACTCGAATACTCACCGGAATCTCTAAGGATTCCTCCGCATTAACGAAGGGTTGTTTCCCGGCCATTTACACACGCGCCCGTATTCGGATGCACGTAAATGTACCAGGGGCTACATAGTAGCCCCACCGTTAGACTCCCGTGGCTAAGCAAAAGTGTTACAGCTATATAGTCCGGTTGCCTAGTTCGATGTGCGATCACCTCCTTAATGGACCAAGATGTTGGATCAAGTGTGATAATGCATATTTTTCGCGAACACCCCCGCATTGTATGTGTGGGGGCTGAAGCCAAAGACTGCTATCTTTCGGACTACTTATACATATAAAAACGGCCGTACAGAGGACACAATCATATTTTCAGGCAAAAAGTATAAATATGGCCTTATAATCAAAATAAACATTGTTTTTTACAATGATTCGGCTTATCAGTCGAAGAGGACATTCTTCGAGCACTGCGCCTCTATTAGGAGGGCACCTTCTATGACCTGCGCCAAGTAGTGCTCGGCCTGATATTGGCCGCCTGCCGGATCCTGGGTCGCTATAATGGTGGCCTCCATATCCGTCCAATAGGCTTTAACACGGGCAAGAGGCATCCGCGCACCCTCTATGCACGCCGACCTCCTCATGGCGTCAATCCGAGACATGGCCCCAAGGAATTGCTGCACCACACCAAAGTAGCTGTCTGGCTAAGGCCCCTTCGGCCAAAGATGGTCTATTAGAGACCGCATTGCAAGCCCGGACAGCCTACGAAGCTCTGCCACGACAGCCACCTTCTCATTTAGCGGCAGCGGGCGAGTGGGAGCATTGAATTGCGACCAGAAAAGCTTCTCCACTTCCTTATCACCCTGATCCTCGAAGAACTTGGCAGCATCAGCTGTACTATTCGTCAAGTCCGCATATGCATCTGCAGGACTCCAGCGCCCAACTAGGGGAGCATACTTGGGATCCAAAAACTTCGTCCGCAGTAGGTAGGAGCCCCCAGCCACGATTTTGTCGGCCTGCTGGAGCTCCTCCCGCATACCCCGGATCTTGGTCCGCATCTCCTTGGCGGCATTCAGTGCCTTGTCCAGCTCGACCGAACTAGCCTTATTCTCCTTTTCAAGGAGTACATACCGGTCGGTGGCATTCTTCAACTCTTCAGCCATTTCGGCTATCTTTTCCTTGCTTCGGCGATGAGCAGCCTATTCGGCTCTCAACTCTTCGTCCGGCTTTAGGGCAGCCGCATTGCTAGCCCGAGCTTGTTCCTTGGCCTGAGCAAGTTCTGCTCTCAGGGCCTCCACGGCAGCAGCACCATCTACGGTGCAAACACATGGCATTAACATTATGCCACTCTCGCATTTTCCTATACAACATAATAAGGGAAACATAGCACATACCCTGTGACTCCTCCAGCCATTTGTTCACCAGCGTGATATCGGCATCAATCAATCCGATCTGCCTCCTCAGTTCGGCAACTTCAACAGACTGGTCGGCTGCCGGATCCTTATATACCTGCGCACATGTACAACACAACCGTTACTATATGATCCCCCGTTTGCCGCCTATGGCGGGCAACCAAAGTCTCAGGGGCTACTATCTATAGGGAGCACACCTAGCACGTGCTTCATAACCAAAAAATAGTGCAGTTCTCACTACATACCTCACAGCCTTTGAGCAGGCTTGTAAATGCCTCATTCAAACCGCTGCTAGCGGATGAAATCTTCGTGAGCGCCATGCTCATTAAAGAGCGGTGCTCCTCCAAGAGTGCGGCTCACTCCAGAAGGCCCGTCAGTACGTACGGCCGGACATCGAACTGTGCCGGACCCTTCTCATCGCCCCCCGTGGGATCCAAATGCTCCGAGCTCAGGGCGACTGACGTGTTAGCCTCCGACTTCGGCAGATCCGGACTCCTCCGTGACAACACCTCGGTGTCGCCTGCTTCATGAGGCGGAGAGGTGGGTGGGGTCTCACTCTCCATCATGTCCGGAAGAAGATCCCCTGAAGACGAACTCTGTTGAGAAGAGCTGCTCGCCGGACTGCAAAAGACGAAGTCTTGGTTATGGATCTCAGAGAAACACCATACCTTCGAATCAACGATCAACTTACAGATCGGTGGAGGGCTGGCCCGTTGGTGGGCACGACGTGGTGAGGGTGCCCGTCGCGGCAGAGCCCCCTGGTGATACCTTCTTCCCTTGTTTGGACGTCTCCGCCTCCAAGTCTTCGGAGGCTGCCCTCTTCTTCCCGCGTGGGAAGGGGGCTTTAACCTCCCCTTCCCGGCTACCCTCCATAGGAGAGGTAGCGATACCCCCGGTCTGGATGCGTAGTGCATGAAGTTCGGCTTCACTGCCCTTTCCTTCGCCTTTCCCTGAGGGGATTTTGCTGAGTGCCCGGCCAAGCATCTTTGCAATGGTTGGACCAGGCGAGCCTTCAGGAAGTGGCGCCGGACACCTGATTCTCTCTGCCTTGTTGAGCCATTCCTAGCCACGGAGGGATTTTCAGAATAATAGTTATGATAAATATAAATGAAGTGTCCGGCTTTAAGGTTACTTACTTGGGCATCTAGGCGATTGCAGCTTAGGCCCGCATCTTCGGTGGTGTCCGGACACTTTACTTGTGGTCCGAAGAATAATTTACACATCCCTTCGAGCTTCAGGCCGAAGAAGTGCTTAATAGTCCATGGACCCTCCGGATTGAACTCCCACATTCGGAGAGGCCGACGTTTGCACGGCAACATCTGTCGGACTAGCATTACTTGCATTATGCTGACAAGACTTATGTCCCTCTCAATGAGCTCCCGGATGCGATTCTGCAGTTCTGGTACATCGCTAGCAGGCCCATAATTCTGTCCTACGTCGGTCCAAGACGCCAACTATGACGGAGGGCCCGAGCGAAACACGGGGGCGGCCACCCACTTTGTGCCTCTGGGAGCTGTAGCATAAAACCACCTCCGTTGCCATACATCGGATACTTCCGAAAAAGAACCCTCTGGCCATGGGGCATCAGCGTTCCTGCTTATTATAGCACCTCCGGACTCCCCGTGTCGCCCCTCGATCATCTTCGGCTTCACAATGAAGGTCTTGAGTCATAAGCCGAAGTGTGGGGAGACATGGAGAAAGGCCTCGCACACAATAATGAACGACAAGATATGGAGGATGGCTCTGGATCCAGATCATGAAAATCCAACCCATAGTAGAACATGAGCCCCCTCACAAAGGGGTCGAGGGTGAGGCCCAGGCCTCGGAGGAAGTGTGGGACAAACACAACGCTCTCATTAGGCTCCGGCGTGGGGATAACTTTCCCGGGAGCAGGAAGCCTGTGCTGGATATCGGCGGTCAGGTATCCGACCTCCCTAAGCTTAGTAATATCCTCCTCTTCGATCGAGGAGGCCACCCACCGGCCTTTTACGTCGGATCCGAACATATTGGAGGATCTGGGGTGTTGGAGCTTAGGTTTTGAGTGCGGGAGCTCGAGGTGCGGGAAGGAGCAGGAGAGGTGGAAAAGAGGCGTAGGCCTCGGCCCCTTTATAAAGGGGATGAATACCAAGAGTCCTCAGCGTGACTGCTTGAGACTTATCTAAAGTACACGGGGTCATACCAACGGTCGCTGTGGGGTCACACACGCCCATATTGATGAAAGATCCCGTAATAAGAGGAACACGATCTCTACTTTGGCAGGACGTGCCAATAAAACCGCCTCGCAACACGAGTCGAGGTGGAGCAGGGAATGCCGGTTCATGTTGGACAAGGCCATGATGCAAGGGCACGATATACAATGGTGTGTGAAGATCATCTTGCAGATCCGGACATGGCCTACGTGTTCGATATTCACCTTGGAGTATTCGGAAGGAGGAACCCACCTTGCAATGCCGAAGACAAGACTGCGCACCGGACTCATCGTCATTGAAGCCTGGTTCAGGGGCTATTGAGGGAGTCCTGGATTAGGGGGTATCCGGATAGCCGGACTATATACATCGTCAAGACTATTGAAGCGTGAAGATACAAGACTCAAGACTCTGGCCTGTGTCCGGATGGGACTCTCCTTTGCATGGAGGACAAGCTTGGCGATCCGGATGTTATATTTCCTTCCTTCTAACCGACTCCATGTAAACCCTAGCTCTCTCCGGTGACTATATAAACCGGAGAGGATGGTCCTTAGAAGGCCGATCACAATTACAATCATACCATCATAGGCTAGCTCTTAGGGTTTAGCCTCTACGGTCGCGTGGTAGATCTACTCTTATACTACTCATATCTTCTATATTAATCAAGCAGGAAGTAGGGTTTTACCTCCATCGAGAGGGCCCGAACCTGGGTAAACATTGTGTCCCTTGCTTCCTGTTACCATTAGCCTAAGATGCACAGATCGGGACCCCCTTCCCGAGATCCCCCGATTTTGACACCGACAACCACTGCGGCCAATTCCAAGTCATGAGTTGGATAATTTCCATCGTGAGGCCATAGTTGTTGGGATGCATAGGCCACAACTTTGCCATCTTTCATGAGTACACATCCAAGTCCTTTCATGGATGCATTGCAGTAGACATCAAAACTGTGGTAGATGTCGGGAAGAGTCAATACTGGCGCGGATGTCAGTCTGGTTTTTAACTCGTTGAAGCTCCTTTCGCAGTCCTCAGTCCATTCAAACTTCTTATCCTTCTTTAGGAGCTCTATCATTGGCTTGGCAATCTTAGAGAATTCTTCAATAAAGCAGCGATAATACCCGGCTAATCCAAGGTAACTCCGGATTTCTGAGACTGTCGTGGGTACGGCCCAATGAAGCACATCTTTTACTTTACTTGGATCCACGGCGATACCTTCAGCTGAGAGAATAAGCCCTAAAAATCCCACATGGTAGAGCCAAAATTCACATTTGCTGAACTTTGCATAAAGCTGATGGTCACGGAGCCTTTGCAAAACTGCTCGGAGGTGGTCCTTGTGCTCTTCTTTGCTTTTTGAATAAATGAGGATGTCATGGATGAACACCACCACAAACTTGTCCAAGAAATCCATAAATACCTTATTCATCATATGCATGAAAAAGGTTGGGGCGTTGGTGAGACCGAATGATATAACCGTATATTCATAAAGACTGTACCGAGTGGTGAACGCGGTCTTGGGAATATCTTTCTTCCTGATTTTGAGTTGATGATATCCGATCCTTAAATCAATCTTGGAGAATACTTTGGCCCCACTGAGTTGATCAAACAAATTATCAATTCTTGGTAGCGGATACTTGTTCTTGATGGTGACATCATTCAACTCTCGATAGTCTACACACATCCGAAGACTGCCGTCCTTTTTATCCACAAATATAGCGGGTGATCCCCAAGGTGAAGAGCTTGGACGGATGTATCCTTTCTGCAGCATCTCATTGAGCTGTTTCTTTAACTCCACAAATTCTGATGAAGGCATCCGATAATATTTCTTATATATCGGTGTAGTCCCGGGCACCAAGTCAATTGCAAATTCCAGTTCTCCATCTGGCGGCATTCCTGGAAATTCCTCAGGAAATACATCTGGATACTCACTGACCACCGGAATTGATTCCACTTCTTCGACCACAGCTAAGAAAACCATATCCTTCTTGGGTATACTTCTGCGAGCATAAAAACTTGTGATGCGACCTTCCTGATTTACCATGGTGACTTCTCTAGTCGCACAGTTGATGCATACTTGGTATTGGGTCAACCAATTCATTCCCAGATAATGTCCAATTTATCAGATTCAATGACTATCAAAGCTGTTGGAAACTTGACTCCCTTTATCTCAACTTCCAAATTTTGGCAGACCATATTACTTCAGAGCACCGATCCCGGGGATTGTACCATCATACTCTTTCCCATAAGCGAGCAAGGAAATTTGTTTTGGGCAACAAAACTCCACAAAATAAAAGAGTGGGAAGCCCCAGAATCAAATAAAATTACGGCAGGTATGCTATTAGCAGGGAACATACCAATGATGACTTCCGGGTCTTCTTGGGTTTCATCAGCAGAGATATGATAGATTTGGCCTTGGATGGCCCTCGGGTCGGAATATGACTCCAGGTGGTTGACTTGTGGACGGTAGGAAGCTATTGGTTTGCCGGTCTTGGGACATTGTCTGGCGTAATGTCCGGTTTGTCGACAGCTGAAGCAGGAATTGTTGCGCTAGCAATCTTCACGCACCGGATTGGTTACAACATTCTTGACTTGAGTAATGGTCTTGTTGACATTCTGTTGCCAGTTGGGTTTGTACTCAACCTGAGTCTGTTGCCATGTACGAGCCTTCTGCACTGGTTGCATATCCTTCTTAGGCTCGAATTTGCGCTTGTGATTATTATTTGTGGGCCTGTTGTCGTGCATGAGCTTGTGTTCCCTTACTGTGATGAGGGCCTTATTCAGCAGAGTTTGGAAGTCCGGAAAATCAAACATGCTGAGAATGCATCTGAGTTGCTGGTTCAGTCCGCCAAGAAATCTGTCGACCTTCCTTTCTTCGGTGGCCACATCATAGAGAGAATAACGGGCCAAATGGTTGAGTTTATTCAGATACTCACTTACTGACATGCTTCCTTGAGTAAGGGCGGGAAATTCTGTTGCTTGATCTTCATAATTCCGGTGGGTATATGATACTTGCGGAAATGATCCTTTAATTTGGTCCACGTAATTTCCTCGTCCGCGGGCCACATAGCTTTAGCATTATCCCACCATATAGCGGCAGCTCCTTCAAGATAATGCTTTGTGAGTGGAACCTTGTCTCCTTCTTTAGTGCGAGAAATTTCCAGCTTCCTCTCAATGGTCCTCAACCAATCATCGGCTTCCAATGGATCAATAGCTTGACTAAACTGGGAGGCTTGGTCCTTTGAAAATCTGACAACTTGGAGTAATGACCATTCTGATTTCCATTTTGTCCAACCATAACTTGCACGGTTTTCAACATCTCCATCAGATCGTTGTTTCTTGTTTCTTCAAACATTCGCATAATCTGCTCAGTGGAGGGAGGATGTGGCGGTGGAGGTGGTGGTGGCCAGTATGGCTCGGGGGAATGTCCTGCTTGCCATGCGGAGCAACAAACAGGGACATCCTCACAAGCTTGTCTGCTGCTACCTCCCCTCGTCATCCTATTATTTATTTTCCAAATGCAAGGCAACCGTGATGAGAAATATCCAAGAATGCGAGGAAAAAAGCCACGACAAACCCAAAAAAACACGGCGAAAAGAAACCAAGGCAAATAAAAAGGTTCCAACATAATTATACATAGACTAAGCATAAAAGATAACATCATGACGGGTTCACTACCCTCACACATGAAGCTAAACATCATGACGCGTACGACTACATCCATACATCATACTCATGACGAAGATGATACTCTAGCGATCTATTGCTCGGCTGGTGCTGCTGCGGGCTCCTCTCCCAAGCCGAACTCAGACCCTAAACTGATAGTGGAGACCTTCGGATTAAAAGAAATGCGATGCTGCTGCCTTGAGGAATCTCCCTTAGGGGCAGGTGCGGGACGGGATCTAAGCATAGGAGCGGCAGGAGTAGCGACAAGGGAAGACCACGTAGCAGGAGCACTTCGAGGGTCACCAGGGTAATAGAAGCGAGAAGAACGTATGAAGTGAAACCGACAGTGGGTAGAGGGTTCCTATTTCGAGCGGCGGCAAGGGCTATCCAAGCTCGGGTTAGCTCTCGAGCTAACTCATAGATCAAGAGATAAGTGGCAGTGAAATAACGAGAAGGTGGCTAGAAGGACGATTGCACGCTGAATCAATAAGAGGGAAGCGAATACACCCATTCTCGTGCAGAGATGGGTAGTAGGAAAAACCTGGGTGGGTGTGCGCGAACCTCATTGTAGCACAAGTCTACAAGAGCCTCGATAGCAGCAAACTGGACCGCCTGAGATGGCATAGAAGTGAAACCACCCTTAGAGGAATGAGTGTAAGCGCCTGCTACCTCTTGAGCACTGTGTTGGTTTTCCCTTGAAGAGGAAAGGGTGATGCAGCATAGTAGCGTAAGTATTTCCCTCAGTTTTTGAGAACTAGGGTATCAATCCAGTAGGAGGCTTCACGCAAGTCCCTCGTACCTACACAAACAAACAAGAACCTCGCAACCAACACCATAAAGGGGTTGTCAATCCCTTCACAGCCACTTGCGAAAGTGAGATCTGATAGAGATAATAAGTTAAGATAAATATTTTTTGGTATTTTTTTGATATAGATTGAAAAGTAAAGATTGCAAAATAAAGTAGATTGGAAACTTATATGATGGAAAATAGACCCGGGGGCCATAGGTTTCACTAGTGCCTTCTCTCAAGATAGCATAAGTATTACGGTGGGTGAACAAATTACTGTCGAGCTTTTAATAGAAAAGTGCATAGTTATGAGAATATCTAGGCATGATCATGTATATAGGCATCACGTCCGCGACAAGTAGACCGACTCCTGCCTGCATCTACTACTATTACTCCACACATCGACCGCTATCCAGAATGCATCTAGAGTATTAAGTTCACAAGAATAGAGTAACACATTACGCAAGATGACCTGATGTAGAGGGATAAACTCAAGCAATATGATATAAACCCCATCTTTTTATCCTCGATGGCAACAATACAATACGTGCCTTGCTGCCCGTACTGTCACTGGGAAAGGACACCGCAAGATTGAACCCAAAGCTAAGCACTTCTCCCATTGCAAGAAAGATCAATCTAGTAGGGCAAACCAAACTGATAATTCGAAGAGACTTGCAAAGATAACCAATCATACATAAAAGAATTCAGAGTTGTTTCAAATATTTCTCATAGATAAGCTTGACCATAAACCCACAATTCATCAGATCTCGACAAACACACCGCAAAAAGAGTTACATCGAATAGATCTCCAAGAAGATCGAGGAGAACTTTGTATTGAGATTCAAAGAGAGAGAAGAAGCCATCTAGCTAATAACTATGGACCCGAAGGTCTATGGTAAACTACTCACAACTCATCAGAGAGGCTATGGTGTTGATGTAGAAGCCCTCCATGATCGATTCCCCCTCCGACAGAGCGCCGGAAAAGGCCCCAAGATGGGATCTCACGGGTACAGAAGGTTGCGGCGGTGGAATTAGGGTTTCGTGGTGCTCCTCGGTGTTTTCAGGGTATGCAAGTATATATAGGCGAAGGAGGCCGTTCAGGGGAGCCACGAGGGGCCCACGAGGGTGGGGGGCATGCCCACCCCCTAGGGTACAATACCGTAGAGGCTAGCAATGATATAATCCATGGACTTACATTAGTCATAAAGAACTCATATACTTATTGCAAAGTTTATTAGCCCTCGAAGCAAAGTACTACTACGCATGCTCCTAGGGGAAGGGTTGATAGGACTTAACCATCGCGCGATCCCGACCTCCACTCATAAGGAAGGCAATCAAAAGAGCACTCCATGCTACAAATTTGTTACACAACTTTTACCATACGTGCATGCTATGGGACTTGCCAACTTTAACACAAGTATTTCTCAATTTCATAATTACCTAACTAGCATGACTCTAATATTACCACCTTCACATCTCAAAACAATTATCAAGCATCAAATTGATCATAACATCCAATTCACTTTCTATGATAGTTTTTATTATACCCAACTTGGATGCCCATCATTCTAGGACCAATTTTATAACCATAACAAATACCATGCTGCTATAAAAGACTCTCAAAATAATATAATTGAAGCATGAGAGATTAATAATTTCTACAAAATAAAACCACCGCCGTGCTCTAAAAAGATATAAGTGAAGCACTAGAGCAATTGTCTAGCTCAAAAGATATAAGTGAAGCACATAGAGTATTCTAATAAATTCCGAATCATGGGTGTCTCTCCCAAAAGGTGTGTACATCAAGGATGATTGTGGTAAACTAAAAAGCAAAGACTCATATCATACAATATTCTCCAAGAAAAACACATATCATGCGGTGAATAAAAATATAGCTCCAAGTAAAGTTACCGAAAGGCAAAGACGAAAGAGGGGATGCCTTCCGGGGCATCCCCAAGCTTAGGCTTTTGGTTGTCCTTGAATTATCTTGGGGTGCCATGGGCATACCCAAGCTTATGCTCTTGCCACTCCTTATTCCATATTCCATCAAATCTTTACCCAAAACTTGAAAACTTCACAACACAAAACTCAACAGGAAATCTCATAAGCTCCGTTAGTGCAAGAAAGAAAAAACACCACTTAAGGTACTATAATGAACTCATTCTCTATTTATATTGGTTTTAAACCTAATGTATCCCAACTTCTCTATGGTTCATACCCCCCGATACTAGCCATAGATTCATCAAAATAAGCAAACAACACACGAAAAATAGAATCTGTCAAAAACAGAATAGTATGTAGCAATCTGTAACTTTCGGATACTTCTGGAACTATAGAAATCCTACCAAAATAGTAAGTCCTGGGAAATTTGACTATTGATCTACTGCAAAACGAATCAACTAAAAAGCACGTTTCTGTGATTTATGAAAATTATTCTCGTGCGTGCAGAAGTTTCTGTTTTTCAGCAAGTTCAAATTAACTATCACCGTAGGTTATCCTATAGGTTCTACTTGGCACAAACACTAATTAAAATATAAAACCACAACTAAAAATAATCTAGATGATTTATTTATTAATAAACAGAAGCAAAAAGCAAGGAACAAAAATAAAATTGGGTTGCCCCCAACAAGCGCTATCGTTTAATGCCACTAGCTAGGTATAAAAGCAAGAATAGATCTAAGTATTGCCATCTTTGGTATTCAATTCTTCAATAGAGCACTTATAACCCTTAGGAGTTTCTTTCTTTTTAGTAATTATTAAACTCTTAGGCAAGAAATGAAGAAATTCATTTGTAGCAAAAGGTTCCTTAATGATAGCGAAAAAACTGGGGTGAACACTTATGGATTTGAGATCCGCATTTTCCTTATTAGAAGGTTCACCCTTATTTTTAGGAAAATACATTAATTTGGCAAATTTGGTAGGAGGAGTTGGAGTATTTTTTTCACGGATGAAAAGGCAGACCCTAAGTTAGTAATAATATCCTCAAGTTTCCGATTCTTGTAGAATCTTGATCTATTCTTTCGTTAACTATAGGTTCCTTCTCTTCAAAAAAATTCAGAGCGACTACAACCTTAGATCCATATTGGGAAATTTGGTTATGGATCTTTTTATCCAAATTTTCAATTAATTCAACAGTGGCAACTTTATTTTCAATAATTTCAAGCCTTTGCATCACATGTTCCAAAGTTAAAACAGTTCCATTAACCAAAAGAGGTGGTGGACCAAACAAATCTAACATAGCATTATAAGCATCAAAAGTATGGCTACCCAAGAAATTCCCTCCGGTAATGGCATCAACAA
The DNA here is from genome assembly GCF_018294505.1 of Triticum aestivum. NCBI lineage: Eukaryota > Viridiplantae > Streptophyta > Magnoliopsida > Poales > Poaceae > Triticum > Triticum aestivum. Next base: position 164,543,422 of record NC_057801.1, on the reverse strand, counting down.
TGCATCTATTCCAAGGAGTAATGCCTACATAAAAATTGCAAAGAAGAATGGAAGTAGATTGCTTCCTAGTAGATCTATTTTGAGCACTGCAAATTTTATGCCAAGCATCTTTTAGATTTTCTCCCTCCCTTTGTTTAAAATTAAGAACATGATCGGGAGTACTAACGATGATAGGAGGACTAGCCATGATAAATGATCTAACACACGAGCACACAAGAGGCAAGCAAAAAAGAGGCGAATGGAAAAGAGAGGGCGAATAAAATGGCAAGGGTGACGTGGGGGAGAGGAAAACGAGAGGCAAATGGCAAATAATGTAATGCGAGGGAGATGAGTTTGTGATGGTTACTTGGTATGTCTTGACTTGTGCATAGACCTGCCCGGCAATGGTGCCAGAAATCTTCTTGCTACCTCTTGAGCACTTCGTTGGTTTTCCCTTGAAGAGGAAAGGGTGCTGCAGCAAAGTAGCGTAAGTATTTCCCTTAGTTTTTGAGAACCAAAGTATCAATCCAGTAGGAGGCTTCATGCAAGTCCCTCGTACCTACACAAACAAACGAGAACCTCGCAACCAACGTGATAAAGGGGTTGTCAATCCCTTCACGACCACTTGCGAAAGTGAGATTTGATAGAGATAATAAGGTAAGATAAATATCTTTGGTATTTTTATGATATATATTGAAAAGTAAAGATTGCAAAATAAAGTAGGTTGGAAACTTATATGATGGAAAATAGACCCGGGGGCCATAGGTTTCACTAGTGGCTTCTCTCAAGATAGCATAAGTATAACGGTGGGTGAACAAATATCTGTCGAGCAATTGACAGAAAAGTGCATAATTATGAGAATATCTAGGTATGATCATGTATATAGGCATCACGTCCGCGACAAGTAGACCGACTCCTGCCTGCATGTACTACTATTACTCCACACGTCGACCGCTATCCAGTATGCATCTAGTGTATTAAGTTCATAAGAACAGAGTAACACATTAGGCAAGATGACCTGATGTAGAGGGATAAACTCAAGCAATATGATATAAACCCCATCTTTTTATCCTCGATGGCAACAATACAATACGTGCCTTGCTGCCCCTACTGTCACTGGGAAAGGACACCGCAAGATTGAACCCAAAGCTAAGCACTTCTCCCATTGCAAGAAAGATCAATCTAGTAGGCCAAATCAAACTGATAATTCGAAGAGACTTGCGAAGATAACCAATCATACATAAAAGAGTTCAGAGTTGATTCAAATATTTCTCATAGATAAGCTTGACCATAAACCCACAATTCATCAGATCTCGACAAATACACCGCAAAAAGAGTTACATCGAATAGGTCTCCAAGAAGATCGAGGAGAACTTTGTATTGAGATTCAAAGAATGAGAGAAGAAGCCATCTAGCTAATAACTATGGACCCGAAGGTCTGTGGTAAACTACTCACAACTCATCAGAGAGGCTATGGTGTTGATGTAGAAGCCCTCCATGATCGATTCCCCCTCCAGCAGAGCGCCGGAAAATGCCCCAAGATGGGATCTCACGGGTACAGAAGGTTGCGGCGGTGGAATTAGGGTTTCATGGTGCTCCTCGGTGTTTTTAGGGTATGCAAGTATATATAGGCAAAGGAGGTCGGTCAGGGGAGCCACGAGGGTCCCACGAGGGTGGGGGCGCGCCGACCCCCCTAGGGCGCGCCCTCCTGCCTCATGGCCGCCTTGGCTGCTTCTTGACGTCCACTCCAAGTCTCCTGGAATGCATTTGTTCAAAAAAGATCACTCCCAAAGGTTTCACTCCGTTTGGACTCTGTTTGATATTCCTTTTCTTCGAAACACTGAAATAGGGAAAAAACTGCAATTTGGACTCGGCCTCTGGTTAGTAGGTTAGTCCCAAAAATGATATAAAAGTGTATAGTAAAGCCCATAAACATCCAAAACGGGTAATATAATAGCATGGAACAATAAAAGAATTATAGATACATTGGAGACGTATCAGCGCCGGAAGGGGAACTGTGGTGTAGAGTGACCTCAGCATAATACTCATACATCGAACCGACCAGCTGCTCTCGATACACCTGATACACTGGATCAGCACCCTCTGGGTAGAGTCGCCGCCACACGTTCTGAAGCAGGTGCGGCGATGTGTACGGAGCTGGCTCAGGATGGTACAAGATCGGAACTGGTGCCAGCTAGACTCACAATCACCAGATGATTAGTAATAACAACAAGTAAACATGCATGCAATGCAGTAATCAATTTCTATGACTACCAGCACTCAGACGCAACTATCTACCGTTCCATTAACGCACTAACGGTCAAGTGTTCCCTACAATCATCGCAACTCTGATACCAAGCGTTGTGGCACCTCGGCTCAGAGCAACCGGTTTATCTTTCATTGCCAGCCCAGAGATCAAGTCTTCTGGCAACACACAACAACATGGTACATAAACAACCGCTTAACTGATGCTAGCAGATACATAAGTCTGATATTACATCGAGATAAGAGGCCAAGCGGCACACACGGTGCAGCTGAACAGTATGTACATTATTTAATGAACATGAAGGGGCCTCGATCACGCAAACTACACGACAGCGGAATAACGACGAAGTGGAACTCCATAGTACAGGGACACCGACGTGGACACGATTCTAGATGCGGGAAGCTCTCCGATCCGATACGTCTTGCCTGAAAGCTGGCATGACACGCCAGGTCAGTACATTGAATGTACTTGCAAGCTCACAACAAACACAAGCACAATGACAAACAATATCATGAAAATTAATCAGGTTAATGCAATGCATGTAATACTACTGATGGGATGAAACCATCATATGCACCGAGTCCCTCGAACTCGCTTACCAGACGGGTTACCATTGTAACCGAACAGTGATCATACCCGGATCACAACTGAAGCCAACCACTTAAGATCATCACATGATCCATAATTCATCATAAAACCTGTGCCAACAATAAATACTTGGTGTGCAAGGTTAATTAGAATTGTTGATCCATGGTGTGACTTACTACCGAGTTGTGTCCATAACTGAGGACGCGGCTATCAATATATTAAAATACACTCTGCAGAGGTTAGCGCACTTTACCCACACTACAGAACTCATGGCCTCGCTCTCCCATTCGGGTGGATGAACGGAGTTCCGACGAAATCCTTCCCTTGCCATAACACTCTCCTGGCCACTCCGACCCATTCCCTCTCAGGGCTAAGTCATGGGTGGCCCCATGCCTACCAAAGGCATCTTTGGCCACCGTCGTGGCAAAACGGTCCCAAACGGGGACAAGGTACCATAAAAACAACGGTCACACAAGGTTATGTCTTCTTACCGGGCCAGGGTACCGCACGCTCATAACCGTCCCTCATTGGAGGCACCGATAAGAGGCATGTCAAAGGACCAAATCAAGACCCCCCATAAAGGTAAATGTTGTTGCACTGAGAAGAACCCGATTTAGTGGCACCATGACTTGATCAACGTTATATTCAACTTGGATTATTATGTGGTTTAACTTGAAAATAAACTCACTCCAAGTCATACGATGCCATGATCATGCAACTACTCGATATGCTCATCATGCAACTCAGAAGAACGGATCAACATCATGGAAATAACTTTCTTGCACTACTCATCAATAAACCTTACTGAAGATACCACACTAGTTATTATCAAACATCATTTTGAGTCGTTTATCTTTTATATGAAAATTTAATTATCAAAATAAACTACCATTATTTATCAAAGAACTTTCATTAAGCCAAAAACTTTACTCTACTTGATTAAACTACTGCATGTAATAAAGCAGTAACTAAAGCAAGCATATCAAGGATGACAAAGTAACTAAGTATTAAATCATACTTATTTAACTATTTTAAATGCATGAATAAATAGCTCATATTCAAGCGGAAAATCATAAATATTGATATGACAACATCCAAATGTCATTGTGGCTTGCCTTAGTGCAGAGGAGGTTCACTCTCCTCCTGGATAGCTTCAAGACAAGTCTCTCCCTCTGAAAATATTTAAAAACCACAAAACAGAATATCAAGAACCACTCTGCCCCCATATTTAAAAATTCTAGATATCAAGGAAAAATCCACACTTTGGTGTGTTGCTAGAGCTTTCTGAAACAAACACAATGCAAAAAGAATCAACTCATTTGGACTTATAGGCTAGGAGATATCAATGGTCAAAGTTCTGGTCAAAATATTTGAATAAAATTGAAATAACAGAAAACCGAGGGGGGGGGAGGGTGACGTCGATGGCATAAAGCCAAAAGACGCCTCCACTCGTACCACTTCGGGTGCGAGTGGAGAGGCTGACACTGGGCCCCACCAGCCAGGAGAGAGGAGAGGGGAAGAGAAACATAGCACGTCGGCGCTTCGCCAGGGCTAAAGCCAGCGAGGAGGGGTTCTTCGGCAAATCTAGAGGGATAGGATTGAAGAGTGGGCTACGACGCACCTGCCTATACCTGTGGCACGATGAAAGACAACCAGAGCTGCTTGCAATCAACCTCGCAAGCGGCGGCGGCCATCGGGACTTGCCGGAGAGGAAGAAGGCGACGACGAGGGGTGGTTCTAGGGGCTCTATGGCTACCAAGCGTCGCCAGAGGATCTCCAGGGACGTGCCTAGGTGGTTGGTTGGGCTGTAGGAGCTCGGGGATGGGGTGGCTAAGCTGCGGGGGTCGCCGGCAATCTCAGGTCGGGCACGGCGGCCAGAGGCCTGCCTGGCCGGGCTGCGGCTGTGCGGCGTGTTCGTGGAGGTTGGGTGGTGCAGTGGGTGGCTTTGGGACAGAGGGAAGTGCTACCTCTTGAGCATGCGTTGGTTTTCCCTTGAAGAGGAAAGGGTGATGTAGCAAAGTAGCGTAAGTCTTTTCCTAAGTTTTTCAGAACCAAGGTATCAATCTAGCAGGAGGCTACACTCAAGATAGCGTACGTATTATGGTGGGTGAACAACTTACTGTCGAGCAATTGATAGAAAAGTGCATAGTTATGAGAATATATAGGCATGATCATGTATATAGGCATCACGTCAGTGACATGTAGATCGAAACGATTCTACATCTACTACTCTTACTCCACACATCGACCCCTATCCAACATGCATCTAGAGTATTTAGTTCATAAGAACAGAGTAACGCATTAGGCAAGATGACATGATGTAGAGGGATAAACTCATGCAATATGATATAAACCCCATCATTTTATCCTCGATGGCAACAATACAATACGTGCCTTACTGCCCCTGCTGTCACTGGGAAAGGACACCGCAAGATTGAACCCAAAGCTAAGCACTTCTCCCATTGCAAGAAAGATCAATCTAGTAGGCCAAACCAAACTGATAATTCGAAGAGACTTGCAAAGATAACAAATCATACATAAAAGAATTCAGAGGAGATTCAAATATTGTTCATAGATAATCTTGATCATAAACCCACAATTCATCGGATCTCGACAAACACACCGCAAAAAGAATTACATCGAATAGATCTCCAAGAAAATCGACGAGAACTTTGTATTGAGATCCAAAGAGAGAGAAGAATCCATCTAGCTAATAACTATGGACCCGAAGGTCTGAGGTAAACTACTCACACTTCATCGGAGAGGCTATGGTGTTGATGTAGAATCCCTTCGTTATCGATTCCCCCTCCGATTGAGCGCCGGAAAAGGCCCCAAGACAGGATCTCACGGGTACGGAAGGTTGCGGCGGTGGAAATAGGGTTTCGTGGTGCTCTCAGATGTTTTCGGAGTATATGAGTATATATAGGCAAAAGAAGTCGGTCAGGTAAGCCACGAGGGGCCCGCGAGGGTGGGGGCCACGCCTACCCCCCTGGGCGCACCTCCCTGCCTCGTGGCCGCCTCGTTGCTTCCTTGACGTCCACTCCAAGTCTCCTGGATTGTGTTTGTTCCAAAACCAATTCTCTCGAAGGTTTCATTCCGTTTGGACTGCGTTTGATATTCCTTTTCCACGAAACACTGAAATAGGCAAAAAAAACAGCAATTTGCACTGGGCCTCCGGTTAATAGGTTAGTCCCAACAATAATATATAAGTGTATAATAAAGCCCATTAAACACCCAAAACATATAATATAATAGCATGGAACAATCAAAAATTATAGATACATTGGAGACATATCAAGCATCCCCAAGCTTAACTCCTGCTCGTCCTCGAGTAGGTAAATGATAAAAACGTAAATTTTGATGTGGAATGCTACCTAACATAATTTTCAATGTAATTCTCTTTATTGTGGCATGAATGTTCAGATCCAAAAGATTCAAGATAAAAGTTTAATATTGACATAAAAATAGTAATACTTCAAGCATGCTAACCAAGCAGTTTATGTCTTATCAAAATAACATAGCCAAAGAAAGCTTATCCCTACAAAATCATATAGTTTGGCCATGCTTCATTTTCGTCACACAAAATGCTCCCATCATGCACAACCCCGGTTTCAGCCAAGCAATTGGTTCATACTTTTTAACGCGCTTCAGCCTTTTCAACCCTCACGCAATACATGAGCGTAAGCCATGGACATAGCACTATGGGTGGAGTAGAGTATGATGATAGGGATTATGTGAGAAAACAAAAAAAAGGAGAAAGTCTCATATTGACGCGGCTAATCAACGGGCTATGGAGATGCCCATCAATTGATGTCAATAAGAGGAGTAGGGATTGCCATGCAACGGATGCACTAGAGCTATAAATGTATGAAAGCTCATCAAAAAGAAACTAAGTGGGTGTGCACCCAACTTGCCTGCTCACGAAGACCTAGAGAATTTTTAAGGAAGCCCATCATTGGAATATACAAGCCAAGTTCTATAATGAAAAATTCCCACTAGTATATGAAAGTGACAACATAGGAGACTCTCTATCATGAAGATCATGGTGCTTCTTTGAAGCACAAGTATGGAAAAAGGATAGTAACATTGTCCCTTCTCTCTTTTTCTCTCATTTTTTTATTTGGGCTTCTTTGGCCTCTTTTATTTTTCATAAAGTTCAGAGACTCATCCCGACTTGTGCGGGAATCATAGTCTCCATCATCCTTTCCTCACATGGGAAAATGCTCTAATAATGGAAATCATCACACTTCTATTTATTTACAACTCAATACTTAGGACAAAATATGACTCTATGTGAATGCCTCCGGCGGTGTACCGGGATATGCAATGAATCAAGAGCGACATGTATGAAAGAATTAGGTGGCTTTTCCACAAATACGATGTCAACTACATGATGATGCAAAGCAATATGAAAATGATGGAGCATGTCATAATAAATGGAACGGTGGAAAGTTGCATGGCAATATGTCTCGGAATGGCTACAGAAATGCCATGATAGGTAGGTATTGTGGCTGTTTTGAGGAAGATATAAGGAGATTTATGTGTTATAGAGCGTATCGTATCATGGGGTTTGGATGCACCGGCGAAGTTTGCACCAACTCTCAACGTGAGAAAGGGAAACACACGGTACCGTAGAGGCTAGCAAATTGCGGAAGGGTAAGAGTGCGTATAATCCATGGACTCACATTAGTCATAAAGAACTCATATACTTATTGCAAAAGTTTATTAGCTCTCAAAGCAAAGTACTACTATGCATGCTCCTAGGGGAAGGGTTGGTAGGAGTTAACCATCGCGCGATCCCGACCTCCACTCATAAGGAAGGCAATCAAAGAACACCCCATGCTTCAAATTTGTCACACAACATTCACCATACATGCATGCTATGGGATTTGCCAACTCTAACACAAGTATTTCTCAATTTCATAATTACACAACTAGCATGACTCTAACATTACCACCTTTATATCTCAAAACAATTATCAAGTATCAAATTTATCATAGTGTTTAATGCACTCCATATGAAAGTTTTTATTTTACCAAACTTGGATGCCCATCATAGAAGGACTGGATTTATAACCAAAGCAAATTGCCATGCTGTTCTAAAAGACTCTCGAAATAATATAAGTGAAGCATGAGAGATCAATAATTTCTACACAATGAAACCACCACCGTGCTCTAAAAAGGTATAAGTGAAGCACTAGAGCAAAATTGTCTAGCTCAAAAGATATAAGTGAAGCACATAGAGTACTCTAATAAATTCCGTTTCATGTGTGTCTCTCCCAAAAGGTGTGTACAGCAAGGAAGACTGTGGTAAACTAAAAAGTAAGGACTCAATTCATACAAGACGCTCCAAGCAAAACACATATCATGTGGTGAATAAAAATATAGCCTCAAGTAAGTTACCGATAGACGAAGACGAAAGAGGGGATGGCTTCTGGGGCATCCCCAAGCTTAGGCTTTTGGTTGTCCTTGAATTTTACCTTGGGTTGCCTTGGGCATCCCCAACCTTAGGCTCTTGCCACTCCTTATTCCATAATCCATCAAATATTTACCCAAAAACTTGAAAACTTCACAACACAAAACTCAACAGAAAATCTCATGAGCTCCGTTAGTGCAAGAAAACAAACCACTACTTTAAGATACTGTAATGAACTCATTCTTTATTTATATTGGTGTTAAACATACTGCATTCCAACTTCTGTATGGTTCATACCCCCCGATACTAGCCATAGATTCATCAAAATAAGCAAACAACACACGAAAAACAGAATCTGTCAAAAACAGAACAGTCTATAGAAATCTGTAACTCTCGAATACCTATGGAACCCCAAACATTATACCAAATTAGGAAGTCCTAGGTAATTTGTCTATCAATGTTGTGCAAAAATAATCGACTAAAAACACATTTCTATGATTTATTAAAATTATTCTCGTGCGCACAAAGGTTTCTGTTTTTCAGCAAGATCAAATTAACTAACACCGTAGGTTATCCTAAAGGTTTTACTTGGCACAACCATTAATTAAAACACAAAACCACAACTAACCAGAGGCTAGATGAATTATTTATTACTAAATAGGAAAAAAAAGCAAAGGACAAAAATAAAATTGGGTTGCCTCCCAACAAGTGCTATCGTTTAACGCCCCTAGCTAGGCATAAAAGCGAGAATAGATCTAAGTATTGCCATCTTTGGTATTCAATTCTTCAATAGAACACTTATAACCCTTAGGAGTTTCCTTATTTTTATTAATGATTAAACTCCTAGGAAAGAAATCAAGAAATTCGTTTGTAGCAAAAGGTTCCTTAATGATAGCGGAAAAGCTGGGGTGAACACTTATTGATTTGAGATCCACATTTTCCTTACTAGAATATTCACCCTTTTTAGGAACATACATTAATTTAGCAATTTTGGTAGTAGGAGGATTTGGAGTATTTTTCACGGATGAAAAGGCAGACCCTAAGTTGGTAATAATATCCTCAAGTTTCCTGATTCTTGTGGAATCTTGATCTATTCTTTTGTTAACTATAGGTTACTTTTCTTTTAAAAATTCAGAGTAACTCCAACCTTAGATCCATATTGGGTAATTTGGTTGTGGATCTTTTTATCCAAATTTTCAATTAACTCTAGAGTGGCAACTTTATTTTCAATAATTTCAAGCCTTTGCAGCACATGTTCCAAAGTTTAAACAGTTCCATTAACCAAAAGTGGTGGTGGCCCAAACAAATCTATCATAGCATTATAAGAATCAAAAGTATGGCTACCCAAGAAATACCCTCCGGTAATGGTATCAAGAATATATCTGTTCCAAGGAGTAATCCCTACATAATAATTGCGAAGAAGAACGGAATTAGATTGCTTCCTAGTAGATATATTCTGAGCATTGCAAATTCTATGCCAAGCATCCTTTAGATTTTCTTCCTCCCTTTGTTTAAAATTAAGAACTTCATGATCGGGAGTACTAACAATGATAGAAGGACTAGCCATGACGACGAACGACGACAAAAGAAGCAAGGAAAAAAGAGGCTAACAAGAAAAAGAGGGCGAATAAAATGGCAAGGGTGAAGTGAGGGAGATGAAAACGAGAGGCAAATGGCAAATAATGTAATGCGAGGATAAGAGTTTGTGATGGGTACTTCGTATGTCTTGACTTGTGTGTAGACTCCCCTGCAACGACACCAGAAATCCTTCTTGCTACCTATTGAACATGCGTTGGTTTTCCCTTGAAGAGGAAAGGGTGATGCAGCAAAGTAGCGTAAGTATTTCCCTCAGTTTTTGAGAACCAAGGTATCAATCCAGTAGGAGGCTACACTCAAATCCCTCGTACCTGCACAAACAAATAAGAACCTTGCAACCAACGCGATAAAGGGGTTGTCAATCCCTTCACGGCCACTTGCAAAAGTGAGATCTGATAGAGATAATAAGATAAATATTTTTGGTATTTTTATGATATAGATTGGAAAGTAAAGATTGCAAGATAAAGTAGATCAGACACTTATATGATGGAAAATAGACCCGGGGGCCATAGGTTTTACTAGTGGCTTCTCTCAAGATAGCATAAGTATTACGGTGGGCAAATTACTGTTGAGCAATTGATAGAAAATTGCATAGTTATGAGAATATCTAGGCATGATCATGTATGTAGGCATCACGTCCGCGAAAAGTAGATCAAAATGATTCTGCATCTACTACTATTACTCCACACATCGACCGCTATCCAGCATGCATCTAGAGTGTTAAGTTCATAAGAACAGAGTAACACATTAGGCAAGATGACATGATGTAGAGGGATAAACTCAAGCAATATGATATAAACCCCATCTTTTTATCCTCGATGGCAACAATACAATACTTGCCTTGCTGCCCCTGCTGTCACTGGGAAAGGACACCGCAAGATTTAACCCAAAGCTAAGCACTTCTTCCATTGCAAGAAAGATCAATCTAGTAGACCAAACCTTACTGATAATTCGAAGAGACTTGCAAAGATAACAAATCATACATAAAAGAATTCAGATTAGATTCAAATATTGTTCAGATCTTGATCACAAACCCACAATTCATCGGATCTCGACAAACACACCGCAAAAAGAATTACATCAAATAGATCTCCAAGAAGATCGAGGAAACTTTGTATTGAGATCCAAAGAGAGAGAAGAAGCCATCTAGCTAATAACTATGGACCCGAAGGTCTGAGGTAAACTACTCACACTTCATCGGAGAGGCTATGGTGTTGATGTAGAAGCCCTCCGTGATCGATTCCCCCTCCGGCGGAGCGCCGGAAAAGGCCCCAAGATGGGATCTCACGGGTACAGAACGTTGCGGTGGTGGAAATAGGGTTTCATGGTGCTCTCGGATGTTTTCGGGGTATATGAGTATATATAGGCGAAAGAAGTTGGTCAGGGGAGCCACGAGGGGCCCACGAGGTTGGGGTGCGCCTACCATCTGGGCGCGCCTCCCTGACTCGTGGACGCCTCATTGCTTCCTTGATGTCCACTCCAAGTCTCTTGGATTGCATTTGTTCAAAAAACGATTCTCCCAAAGGTTTCATTCTGTTTGGACTCCGTTTGATATTCCTTTTCTGCGAAACACTGAAATAGGCAAAAAAACAACAATTTGCACTGGGCCTCCGGTTAATACGTTAGTCCCAAAAATAATATAAAAGTGTGTAATAAAGCCCATTAAACATCCAAAACAGATAATATAATAGCATGGAACAATCAAAAATTATAGATACGTTGGAGAGTATCAGGAAGGGCTCAATTTATAGCCGGAGGGGGAAGGGGGTACGTGTCACCGTCGGAGCTCTCTCAAAGCCGGCGAGAGGCGATGAGAGGCGTCAGCGAGGGGGGAGAGGCTCAGCGATCATGCGGGGGCTGTCCATGCTCGCGGACGGACACAAGAAGGAGGGGGAGAAGAAGACAGGGGCACGGGTGCACTGTGGCTTTTGGCCGCGATGTGCCCGTGCTCGCTGCGGCGTCTCTAGCATCGGCGAGCGCCAGGGAGGGGTCAAGGGCGATGAGACGAATGTGGTGGCACGGTGTGGCAGTCATCCGCGAGCTCTGGCTCGAGCACGCGGCGAACAGAGGCCCTGGCGCGACGCAGAGCACGTCAAACGCATGCCAGGCCCCGTGTCCACACGCGGTCACCACCCTGGCATGGTAAAAATGACTCCCACGCGCTGCCAAACCTTGTCTGAGCTAAAGTCCACACAGTGTTTAGTCTAGGAAAGTTGAAGACTCGAAGCCAGGCCGACCAGATGTGACTCAAGCTTGATGGCAAGTTTCTCGACAGAAACTTGGTCGCCAAGTTTGAATGGCTTCTAGAAGGCCATTAGGGCCGATCTCCCGGGGTTAAGGGTTACTTAGGAGGGTGACTAGGCTCAACAAAGATCAGCTCCAAAAGATGAAGGAAAAATACACTTGTTGTACAAAGTGCATTTTTGGGCCAGAAGGGAAATGATTTTCTGTAGCAAAAATATTACAAAAAGTCATGGAATAGTTTTGCTCAGGGAGGTCGGACAAGGTTCAAAGAAAATTCAGGAATTATCTCAAGATTTTTGGAGCAATAAAAATTGGGGTTGCTTTGGAGCTCTAGTTTCTGAAATGATATTTCAGAATGAAAATGAATATTTTTCCTTTATGAAATATATTCAATGGGCCATTCTAGGGTTTTATGAGAGAAATAAAGTTGGATGAGAGGCTGATGGGTCACTTGGGTGAAAGTCAAGGGCATGCCCAAGTGACAAGTCCATTTGGATTGATTCCAAAAACTCAAATCCAAGGCAAAGGCAAATCAAGTCCGGAAAAAGAGAGAAGGCAAAAACCAGGCTGTCACAGCATGACACCTAGATGTGCATTTAATGCGCTTGTCCTAACTGCGAGAGTTAGGTATGATAACACTGTTGGCTATCTGATCAGTAGATACTGACTATTTTGCCACTGTGGTAACCCCTTAACCTATAAAAGGAGGGCCATGGCAACCTAGAAAAGGATTCGGACCCTTGTACGCTGATATGCATGTGGCTTCTCACCCCGAGGCAACCTCGCCAGGCTTCAGTCCTGTGTACCCACCACGGTCCTGCCATCAATCCACCAAAGCAGGAGTAGGGTTTTACGCTTCTCAGTGGCCCGGACCTGGGTAAAAACCACCAACGTCACCACTGTCGTGTGGTTCCATGACTTATGCTCTTTGTGCAACGTGCCCTTCCCCATTGCCGAACCATAAGAGGTTGATGGCCCCATAGATGATCGTGTTCCACCACGACATCTTTGGCGTGCCAGGTAGGGGGGAGCGCTTGTGTGAACATGAAGTCATGAACAGCGCGTGAAGCGGCTCCATCATCGGTGTCGACGCTCTCTCCGTCAACAGCTTCGAAGGAAAAGGGGCGACGTCGTTCCATCACCCCGTGCTATCCAGGTTCCATCACCCCATCTCCACCGCGGCCATGGTGGCGGCGGCAATGTAAGGTGATGGCGACGCGATGACCCTAGGCGACTCGGATGGCATGGCCCTCACACTGCCCCCGTCCAAGGAAAGAAACGAGGCATGCGGTGACACCATCCTCATTGCGAGCTCCTGTCAGACATATCTGGTGCCTGAAAGAATTTTTGGGACGAGCAGGAAATATGGTATATGGCCTCCTCCTCCTCCACTTCAACTTGTCAATGGTCGAGCCATGTGGGGGTGGCATCGCCAACGTCGATAAGCCCACGCGGAACTCGGTCCAGCATTTACCCCGCCAAGGGAAAATCCCGAGTAAAATGCTGGTGCGAATCCATTGATTGATGCCCCGGCAAGCATGCTCCGGCCATGTGACGACCCACAAGTATATGGGTTCAATTGTAGCCTTTTCAATAAGTAAGAGTGTCGAACCCAATTAGGAGCAGAAGGAAATGACAAGTGGTTTTCAGTAAGTATTGTCTGCAAGTGCTAAAATTGAAAGTAGCGGAGTAGTTTGATAGCAAGAAAAATTGTAACGAGCAAGTAACGATAGTAGTAAAAAAAGTGCAGCAAGGTAGCCCAATCCTTTTGGGGCAAAGGACAGGACAAAACGGTTTCTTATGGTAAGCAAAGTGTTCTTGAGGGTACACGGGAATTTCATCTAGTCACTTTCATCATGTTGGCTTAATTCGTGTTCGATACTTTGATAATTTGATATGTGGGTGGACCGGTGCTTAGGCGCTGTTCTTACTTGAACAAACCTCCTACTTATGATTAACCCTCTTACAAGCATCCGCAACTATGAGAAAAGTATTAAGAATAAACTCTAACCATAGCATTAAACTTTTGGATCCAATCGGTCCCTTACGGAATAGCGCATAAACTGGGGTTTAAGCTTCTGTCACTCTTGCAAGCCACCATCTAATAAATACTCCATAATGCATTCCCTTAGGCCCAAATATGGTGAAGTGTCATGTAGTCAACGTTCACATGACACCACTAAGAGAATGGCAACATACATATCATCATAATATCGAACACATATCAAGTTCACATGATTATTTGCAACATGATTTCTCCCATGACCTCAACAATGGAAGTAACTACTCATAAATGATAAACATGCTCAAGATCAGAGGGGTATTAAATAGCATAATCGATCTGAACATATAATCTTCCACCAAATAAACCATATAGTAATCAACTCCTAGATGTAATCAACACTACTAGTCACCCACAAGCACCAATCTATAGTTTTGATACAAAGATTGAACAGAAGAGATGAACTAGGGTTTGAGTGGAGTTGGTGCTGTGAAGATGTTGATGAAGATGGCCCTCCCCAAGATGGGAGAGTTATTGGTGATGATGATGACAATGATTTCCCCCTCCGGGAGGGAGTTCCCCCGGTGGAATCGCACCACCGGAGGGCAAAAGTGCTCCTGCCCAAGTTCCGCCTCAAGGCGGCGGCGCTTCGTGCGGAATGTCCTCCTCTTATTTTTTAGGTCAAAATGACTTATATACCAGAAGATGGGCACCGGAGGTGGGTGCTACCTCTTGAGCACTGCGTTGGATTTCCCCGAAGAGGAGAGGATGATGCAGTAAAGTAGCGTAAGTATTTCCCTCAGTTTTTGAGAACCAAGGTATCAATCCACTAGGAGACCAGGCACAAGTCCCTCGTACCTACACAAAACGATAGAAACTCACAACCAACGCTTAGGGGTTGTCAATCCCTTCACGGTCACTTACGAGAGTGAGATCTGATAGACATAATATTTTTGGTATTTTTGATAGAGAGATGCAAAGTAAAAAGTAAAAGGCAAAGTAAAATAAAGAAAGTAAATAAAGTGATATAGATTGATATGATGAGAATAGACCCAGGGGCCATAGGTTTCACTAGTGGCTTCTCTCAAGAGCATAAGTATTCTACGGTGGGTGAGCAAATTACAGTTGAGCAATTGATAGAATTGAGCATAGTTATGAGTATATCTAGGCGATGATCATGTATATAGGCATCACTTCCAAAACAAGTAGATCGAAACGATTCTGCATCTACTACTATTACTCCACTCATCGACCGCTATCCAGCATGCATCTAGAGTATTAAGTAAAAACAGAGTAACCCCGTAAGCAAGATGACATGATGTAGAGGAATAAATTCATGCAATATGATAAAAACCCCATCTTGTTATCCTCGATGGCAACAATACAATACGTGCCTTGCAACTCTTTCTGTCACTGAGTAAGGACACCGCAAGATTGAACCCAAAGCTAAGCACTTCTCCCATTGCAAGAACTACCAATCTAGTTGGCCAAACCAAAAAAAGATAATTCGAAGAGACTTGCAAAGATAACTCAATCATACATAAAAGAATTCAGAGAAGAATCAAATATTTTCCATAGATAATACTGGATCATAAACCCACAATTCATCTGTCTCAACAAACACACCGCAAAAAGAAGATTACATCAAATAGATCTCCACGAGAGAGGGGGAGAACATTGTATTGAAATCCAAAAAGAGAGAAGAAGCCATCTAGCTACTAGCTATGGACCCGAAGGTCTGAAGTAAACTACTCACACTTCATCAGAGGGGCTATGGTGATGATGTAGAAGCCCTCCATGGTGGATGCCCCCTCCGGCGGAGCTCCGGAACAGGCCCCAAGATGGGTTCTCCTGGATACAGAAGGTTGCGGCGGTGGAATTAGGTTTTTGGCTCCCTTTCTGATCGTTCGGGGATACGTAGGTACATATAGGAGGAAGTAGTACGTCGATGGAGCTCCGAGGGGCCCACGAGGTAGGGGGGCGTGCCCAGGGGGGCGTCCTCCACCCTCATGACTGCCTCTGGCACTTCTTGGAGTAGGGTCCAAGTCTCCTGGATCACGTTCGGTTGGAAAATCACGATCCCGAAGGTTTCATTCCGTTTGGACTCCGTTTGATATTCTGTTTCTTCGAAATACTGAAAAAGGCAAAAAACATCAATTCTGGGCTGGGCCTCCAGTTAATAGGTTAGTCCCAAAAGTAATATAAAAGTGGAAAATAAAGCCCAATATAGTCCAAAACAGTAGATAAAGTAGCATGGAGCAATCAAAAATTATAGATACGTTCGAGACGTATCAGGCATCCCCAAGCTTAATTCCTGCTCGTCCTCGAGTAGGTAAATGATAAAAAAAAGAATTTTTGATGCGGAGTGATACTTTGGCATAATTTCAATGTAAATCTTCTTAATTGTGATATGAATATTCAGCTCCGAAAGATTCAAGACAAAAGTTCATATTGAAACAAAAATAATAATACTTCAAGCATACTAATCAAAGTAATCATGTCTTCTCAAAATAACATGGCAAAAGAAAGTTCATCCCTACAAAATCATATAGTTAGGCTATGCTTCATTTTCGTCACACAAAGATGTTCCCAACTTCTATACCCCCGATGAAAAGCCAAGAAATTGTTTCATACTTAAATAATCTCAAACTTTTTCAACTTTCACGCAATACATGAGCATGAGCCATGGATATAGCACTATGGGTGGAATAGAAATATGATGATGGGGATTGTGTGGAGAAGACAAAAAAGGAGAAAGTCTCACGTTGACGAGGCTAATCAACGGGCTATGGAGATTCCCATCAATTAATGTCAACATGAGGAGTAGGGATTGCCATGCAATGGATGCACTAGAGCTATGAATGCTCAACAAAAGAAAACTAGTGGGTGTGCATCCAACTTGCTTGCTCACGAAGACCTAGGGCATTTGAGGAAGCCCATCGTAGGAATATACAAGCCAAGTTCTATAATGAAAAATTCCCACTAGTATAAAAAGGACAACTTATGAGACTCACTACATGAAGAACAAGGTGCTACTTTGAAGCACAATATATGAGACTCGCTACATGAAGAACAAGGTGCTACTTTGAAGCACAATATATGAGACTCACTACATGAAGAACAAGGTGCTACTTTGAAGCACAAGTGTGGAAAAAGAGATAGTAGCATTTCCCTTTTTATTTTCTTTTTTGGGGGCCTTTTTTGGCCTTTCTCTTTTTTGGGCAATGCTCTAATAATGATGATCATCACACTTCTATTGATTACAACACAAGGATTACAACTCGAAACTTAGAACAAGATATGACTCTATATGAATGCCTCCGGCGGTGTACCGGGATGGTGCAATGAATCAAGAGTGACATGTATGAAAAATAATGCATGGTGGCTTTGCCACAAATACGATGTCAACTACATGATCGTGAAATGGCAATATGACAAAAGTAATGTATGTCATGATGATGATGATGGAAGTTGCATGGCAATATATCTCGGAATGGCGATGGAAATGCCATAATAGGTAGGTACGGTGGCTGTTTTGAGGAAGATATAAGGAGGTTTATGTGTGATAGAGCGTATCGTATCATGGGGTTTGGATGCACCGGCGAAGTTTGCGCCAACTCTCAAGGTGAGAAAGGGCAATGCACGGTACCGAAGAGGCTAGCAAAGGTGGAAAGGTGAGAGTGCGTATAATCCATGGACTCAACATTAGTCAAAAGAACTCATATACTTATTGCAAAAATTTAGAAGTCATCAAAAAGCAAGTACTACGCGCATGCTCCTAGGGGGATAGATTGGTAGGAAAAGACCATCGCTCGTCGCCGACCGCCACTCATAAGGATTTACAAGCCAGGTACACTTCATGTTTCAAATTTGTTACACAACTTTAACCATACATGCATGCTACGGGACTTGCAAACTTCAACACAAGTATTTCTCAAATTCATAATCACCCAACTAGCACGACTTTGATATTATCACCTCCATATCTCAAAACAATTATCAAGCATCAAACTTATCTTAGTATTCAATTCACTCAAAAGAAAGTTTCACATATCTTGAACACCAAGTATATTACCATTAAGCAAATTACCGTGCTATTAACGACTCTCAAAATAATCTAAGTGAAGCATGAGAGATCAAATAGTTTCTTTAAAACAAATCCACCACCGTGCTCTAAAAGATCTAAGTGAAGTACTAGAGCAAAAATTATCACACTCAAAAGATATAAGTGAAGCACATTGAGCAAAACTATCAAGCTCAAAAGATATAAGTGAAGCACATAGAGTATTCTAACAAATTCCAATGCATGTATGGCTCTCTCAAAAGGTGTGTACAGCAAGGATAATTGTGGTAAACTAACAAGCAAAGACACAAATGATACAAGACGCTCCAAGCAAAACACATATCATGTTGGTGAATAAAAATATAGCTCCAAGTAAATTACCGATGGAAGTGGACGAAAGAGGGGATGCCTTCCGGGGAATCCCCAAGCTTTGACTTTTTGGTGTCCTTGGAATATCTTGGGGGTGCCATGGGCATCCCCAAGCTTAAGCTCTTGCCACTCCTTGTTCCACAATCCATCAAAAGAATTCACCCAAAACTTGAAAACTTCACAACACAAAACTCAACAGAAATCTCGTGAGCTCCGTTAGAGAAAGAAAACAAAAGACTACTTCAAGGTACTGTAATTAACTCATTCTTTATTTATATTGGTGTTAAACCTACTGTATTCCAACTTCTCTTGGTTTATAAACTAATTTACTAGCCATAGATTCATCAAAATAAGCAAACAACACACGAAAAACAGAATCTGTCAAAAACAGAACAGTCTGTAGCAATCTGTAACTAACGCAAACTTCTGGAACTCTAAAAATTCTACCAAAATAGGACGTACTGGAAAATTTGTTTATTGATCAGCATCAAAATTAATCAATACAAAAGCACGTTCCTGTGATTTATTGAATTATTTATCGTGAGTGCAAAGTTTCTGTTTTTCAGCAGAATCAAATCAACTATCATCATAGCTTATCCTATAGGTTCTACTTGGCACAAACACTAATTAAAACACAAAACCACATATAAACAGAAAGTATATGGATTATTTATTCCTAAACAGAAGCAAAAAAAACACAAAATAAAATTGGGTTGCCTCCCAATAAGCGCTATCGTTTAACGCCCCTAGCTAGGCATAAAAGCAAGGATAGATCTAGGTATTGCCATCTTTGATTTTCATTTTTTAGCGGAGTCAAGCTCGAATCCGGGAGGTTCTTTCCGCTTCCCTTCATATTCGGAAATTTTTAGATCTAAAGAATCCAACCGCTCATTACAAAGAGTAATCAACATATTCATGCGATGGAGATTTCCGCTAATACTTTTGAGAGGCTCAAGAGACTTTTGTAAGATTTTTGTTACTTCGCAAATTTTCTCAAACGCTTGGGTTTCTCCCTGGGTAGGATGAGATCCTCCCTTTTGGGGTAGTGTTCCCACTATTCCCACTATAATTTCATGCGCAATACTGGGATCAATCTCAATAAAATTTCCCTTGGCAATGTAATCCAAGAGTTGTCTATGCGTCATATTTAACCCAACATAAAAATTGCGAAGAAGAATTCTAAAGTTCACCTCTAGGGTGCACTTAGGAAAAGATTCCATCATCCTATACCAAGAATCTTTTAAGTTTTTTCCTTGCCTTTGCTTGAAGTGAATAACTTCAAACTCGGGAGACATAGGAGCGGATAAGGAATTAGTCATGATGACAAGAAAGCAAACTAGCACACGAGCAAAGAGAAAGGCAACGGGAAAAAAGGCAAACGGAAAAGAGAGGAGGAGATTGGGAAAGAGAGGGCAAATAAAACGACAAGGGTGAAGTGGGGGAGAGGAAAACGAGAGGCAAATGGCAAATAATGTAATGCAAGAGATAGGGATTGCGATGGGTACTTGGTATGGTTGACTTGCTTGCGTGAGCCTCCCCGGCAACGACGCCATAAATTCTTCTTGCTACCTCTTGAGCACTGCGTTGGATTTCCCCGAAGAGGAGAGGATGGTGCAGTAAAGTAGCATAAGTATTTCCCTCCGTTTTTGAGAACCAAGGTATCAATCTAGTAGGAGACCATGCACAAGTCCCTCGTACCTACACAAAGCGATAGCAACTCCCAACCAATTCTTAGGGGTTGTCAATCCCTTCACGGTCACTTACGAGAGTGAGATCTGATAGAGATAATATTTTTGGTATTCTTGATAGAGAGATGCAAAGTAAAAAGTAAAAGGCAAAGTAAAACAAAGCAAATAAATAAAGTGATATAGATTGATATGATGAGAATAGACCCGGGGGCCATAGTTTCACTAGTGGCTTCTCTCAAGAGCATAAGTATTCTACGGTGGGTGAAGAAATTACAGTTGAGCAATTGACAGAATTGAGCATAGTTATGAGTATATCTAGGCGATGATCATGTATATAGGCATCATGTCCAAAACAAGTAGATCGAAACGATTCTGCATCTACTACTATTACTCCACTCATCGACCGCTATCCAGCATGCATCTACAGTATTAAGTAAAAACAGAGTAACGCCGTAAGCAAGATGACATGATGCAGAGAGATAAATTCATGCAATATGATAAAACCCCATCTTGTTATCCTTGATGGCAACAATACAATACGTGCCTTGCAACTCTTTCTGTTACTGAGTAAGGACACCACAAGATTGAACCCAAAGCTAAGCACTTCTCCCATTGCAAGAACTACCAATCTAGTTGGCCAAACCAAAAAAGATAATTCGAGGAGACTTGCAAAGATAACTCAATCATACATAAAAGAATTCAGAGAAGAATCAAATATTTTCCATAGATAATACTGGATCATAAACCCACAATTCATCGGTCTCAACAAACACACCGCAAAAAGAAGATTACATCGAATAGATCTCCACAAGAGAGGGGGAGAACATTGTATTGAGATCCAAAAAGAGAGAAGAAGCCATCTAGCTACTAGCTATGGACCCGAAGGTCTGAAGTAAACTACTCACACTTCATCAGAGGGGCTATGGTGATGATGTAGAAGCCCTCCATGGTGGATGCCCCCTCGGGCGGAGCTCCAGAACAGGCCCCAAGATGGGATCTCATGGATATAGAAGGTTGCGGTGGTGGAATTAGGTTTTTGGCTCGCTTTCTGATTGTTTGCGGATACATAGGTATATATAGGAGGAAGGAGTACGTCGGTGGAGCTCCGAGGGGCCCACGAGGTAGGGGGCACGCCCAGGGGGGCGCCCTCCACCCTCGTGACATCCTCTGGCACTTCTTGGAGTAGGGTCCAAGTCTCCTGGATCACGATCCCGAAGGTTTCATTCCGTTTGGACTCAGTTTGATATTCTGTTTCTTCGAAATACTGAAAAAGGCAAAAAACAGCAATTCTGGGCTGGGCCTCCGGTTAATAGGTTAGTCCCAAAAGTAATATAAAAGTGGAAAATAAAGCCCAATATAGTCCAAAACAGTAGATAAAGTAGCATGGAGCAATCAAAAATTATAGATACGTTGGAGACGTATCAGTGGGCCGAGGAGGGCAGCACCCACCAGGGCGCGCCAGGGCCTCTTGGCGCGCCCAGGTGGGTTGTGCCCACCTGGTGGCCATTCTCTAGTACTTATTTGCTCCAATATTTATTAAGTATTCCATAAAAATTCCTTTGGGAGTTTCAGCTCATTTGGATTTGTGCAGAATAGGTAGCTTGACATAGCTTTTTCAGGTTCAGATTTCTAGCTGCCAGAATTCTCCCCCTTGGTGCATACCTTGCAATTTATGAGGGAAAAGGCATTAGAATTACTCCAAAAAGCATTATTATACAATAAAACAACATAAATAACAGTGGGAAAACATGATGCAAAATGGACGTATCGACTCCCCCAAGCTTAGAGCTTGCTTGTCCTCAAGCGAAAACCGAAATAAAAAAACATGTCCATGTGCCTAGAAAGAGAGGTGTCGATAAAAACAAAAATACAGACATAGTAGCATCATGTGACTTATTGTAACATCAACAAACCTTAATATAAAACTTTTACCATAGACTTCTATTGAACATGTGACAGTTCATCACAACATCGAAGTATGAAGCATAAACTCTATTGTAAACCACCAAAGTATGTTCTCAGTCAACTTTGCAACTACAATTCATCATCTTTTCAGTAAGGGTCACATATCGGAGTCTTTAGGCAAGTACACATACTCAACCATCATTTAGTCTTCAATAATTGCTAACACTCACTGCGTACACATGAGCAAAACGTTTCAACCGGACACATAGACAGATAGGGGCTTATAGTTTTGCCTCCCAACGAACTCACCTCATGGGTGATGTCAACAATAATAACTCATGCTACCCATATTCAATTGGATATATGTGCCTAGATCTTTCCTCATCACATTATGCTTGCCAAAGGAGAAAAATAAAAGGAATAGAGAGAAAAACTTTGACTCTTGCATGAAAGTAAATACATGACCGTAAAAGATAGGCCCTTCGCAGAGGGAAGCAAAGGTTGCCATGCGCCTTTTGTTTGTATGCTAAACCCGTTAGTGCAAGAGAATGTCATGTTATATTTCCCCTTGTGATGGCAACATTTATTATGCAGTTTGTCGCTTTTATTCTTCGCCACAAGTTCGTACAATGCTCAATTTTCCCTTACACTAAATGATCTGACATTTTTATAAGCAATTTTTATTGCCCTTTTTGCATCGATGACAACTTACTTGAAGGATCTTACTCAATCCATAGGTAGCTATGGTGGACTCTCAAACAAGATAGGGTTTAAGGGTTTTGGATGCGCAAGTAGTATCTCTACTTAGTGCAGAGTTTTTGGCTAGCAAAGATAGGGGCAAGCACCACATGTTGAAGGATCTATGGCAATATAACTTCTATGTGAATATGAACAAACATAAATCACTAAGTTGTCTTCCTTGTCCAACGTCAACAATTTTGGCATATAATATTTTGATGGATTCACACAATCATAAAAGATTTCCATGATATCATATTTATATGTGAATCTTCTCTTCCCTTATTAATTATTTCATGAGTTGCATCATTGACCAATGCTATGTTTGTCAATCTACAATAAAATTTTCTACTTATACTTTTCCTTGTGTAATGTCATCACTTACCATAAGAT
This sequence comes from Triticum aestivum, assembly GCF_018294505.1. NCBI lineage: Eukaryota > Viridiplantae > Streptophyta > Magnoliopsida > Poales > Poaceae > Triticum > Triticum aestivum. The sequence continues at coordinate 164,520,175 of NC_057801.1, read as the reverse complement.
TAGCATATGATCTTTTTATTTTTATTTCCTTTCTTTTTATTGCAACAAGAAAGTAAAGAAGGCAAAAGTCAAACTAAACTTTCTTATATCTCGCACACGATTACAAGGATTGATCACTAAGGAAACTCACACAAAGAAAGGATCGAACTAAACTTTTATTCATCTAATAGCAAAAGATAACCATTGATCGAACTAAGAAAGTAAAGGCAAAAGATAGTGGAGATTGATACGATACTGGGGCACCTCCCCCAAGCTTGGCGAAATCCAAGGGGAGTGCCCATACCCAATACTCAGTTTTCTTTTGGTGGTGATGAAGAAGACGGTGGCGATGAAGTAGAAGCAATCTTGTCCAATACATATCTGAGCATATTTCTTAAGATGTGAATCTCTCGAAGAGCTTGATGGAGCATCTCAGTGTTCTTATCTACTTCAGCCATGATATGCTTATTTTCCATACCCCAAGAGTTTGTCCCTGCATAACTTTCTCTTGGACGAGATATGTCCTAATTGGACGGTATATGCACACGAGGAGTGTTTTAGAACCCATAATTATGAATCAAATTGTGAAAATTGTTTTCGTGTAACCTGTGTAGAGGCCTCCTTGATGGGAATTCTTCTGGATCTATTGGGCCCTCTTGATGGTCTAGGAACCTCATGGTTTGATGGGGGTTAGGATGAGTGGAGATGTCAGCCAGGGTCCCTCTCTCAGAAGCCGGAGGGTGAATTCTGAATGAGTCCCCCTCATCTTCCTCCATAGTGATCTCCTCTGGATTCTACCAGAAGCAACCAAGCTTCGCCTTCTTCAGTGTTGGAGGCGGGAGAAGACATGATGCCTGGCTCAACAGATCTGACAGAAAACAGCAAGAAAAGAAAATAGGAGATTTCTCTTCGATACGGAGGTTAACAGGTTCAGGAGGTATATATAGATTTTTTATATTGGGGAACAAGTAGAACGGAAGAAAAACGGAGTCCGCAAAGCACCCGAGGTGGGCGAGGGAGTCCTGGATTAAGGGGTCGTCGGACGGACGGACTATATGCATATTCCATACTGTTGGGCTATGAAGATACAAGATAGAAGACTTCGTCCCGTGTCTGGATGGGACTCTCCTTTGCGTGGACGGAAAGCTTGGCGGTTAGGATGTGAAGATTCCTTTCTCTGTAACCGACTCTGTGTAACCCTAGCCCCCTCTGGTGTCTATATAAACCAGAGGGTTTAGTCCGTAGGAGGAGAACAATCATAATCATAGGATAGCTTCTAGGGTTTAGCCTCTACGATCTCATGGTAGATCAACTGTTGTAATACTCATATCATCAAGATCAATCAAGCAGGAAGTCGGGTATTACCTCCATCAAGAGGGCCCGAACCTGGGTAAACATTGTGTCCCCCACTGAGGGAGTCCTGGATAAGGGGGTATCAGGACAGCCGGACTATATACATCGTCCGGACTATAGAAGCGGCAAGATACAAGACTCAAGACTTTGGCTCGTGTCTGGATGGGACTCTCCTTTGCGTGGAAGACAAGCTTGGAAATCCAGATATTATGTTTCCTTCCTTGTAACCGACTCCATGTAAACCCTAGCTCTCCGGTGTCTATATAAACTGGAGAACATGGTCCTTAGAAGGCCGATCACAATTACAATCATACCATCATAGGCTAGCTCTTAGGGTTTAGCCTCTACGATCTCGTGGTAGATCTACTCTTGTATTCCACATATCTTCAATATTAATCAAGCCGGAAGTATGGTTTTACCTCCATCGAGAGTGCCCGAACCTGGGTAAACATTGTGTCCCTTGCTTCCTGTTACCATCAGCCTAAGACGCACTATCGGGACCCCCTACCCGAGATCCGCCAGTTTTGACACCGACATTGGTGCTTTCATTGAGAGTTCCTCTGTGTCGCCGCCGCAAGGGCTCGATGGCTCGTCTCGTTGTCAAGGATGATATCACTTCTAGGGGAGCACTGGCTGTAGGCCAGACTCTCCGGCTTGGCGGCTTCATTATGACCGCCCCATCGGCTGTCGCGCTGGCGATGGCCTCTCGGGTCATCATGCATGACCTTCGCATTGGTTCAGAGCTTTCTGAACAGATGGATCCGATGGAGCTCTCCTCTCTTAATGAGCTCTTGGATCGCATCGCTGCCTTGGGAGTCGCTACGGACTATGACCGGATTGGGCTTAAACCCGACCAGAGGGACATTAGATCCCCGCCAGCCACCCATGAGATAGCGGTAGTGGAGGAATCACACGTGGGTCTCCCCTCAACTTTGATGACGAATTATGTTCGGATCACCGAATTCAGTGAGCCGAACACCCACCCAAAGGACTACATGACCCAGGTCCCGGACATAGAATAGGGCGCTGGGCCAAAGGGATTGGGTAATACTCCAGATCCCGAACTGTCAGGCTCGGTACTTCCAGTGCCCCCAGGTGTCAGATCGGATCAAAATCCGGCTTCAGCCAATGACGCCCGCTCGGACTTAATCCGTCTCTCCCATGTCCGGCAGGAGCCCCAGGAGACGGTACATCGTTATTGGGCCAGATTTATCCTTGCTCTTAATAAGGTCAAGGACTGCCATGAGGAGGACGTAGTCTCTCTTTTCTGCAGAAACTGCACGAACAAAGGACTCCTTAATGCTATAAGTCGCCATGACATAGAGCACCTTACAGACTTGGCAACCATAGTACAAAAGTACTATGCAATGGAAAGTGCCTGGAAAACCCAGACAGAATTTTGGGATAGTACGGCCCTCACCGGAACCTTTGTCCGAACTAAACGGCCGAACTCTCGTAAGTCGACCAACTCAATTCCCAAGAAACCAAAGCCCGCCCTAGGGCGTGGAACCGTATTGGAAGGATGTCTCAACGGGCCGTGTAAGCTTCACAGCACACCAGACGCTACACCGACCCATAGCCTTAGAGCATGTTGGATACTCCGGCAGGTAGCTAAGAGTGGCAAGGATCTCCTCGAGAGCCATAAAGTAGAACCACATCCCACCAAAGAACACAATACAGTGCTGACAGTCTTCGAGACCTTCGCCTCAAACAATAGGCGCAAGCGAGCGCATCGAAGCTCCATTGAAATTTGCCATGTGGCAAAAGTAAATCCGTGGAACGACACTGCTATAACCTTCAATGCCAGTGACGAACCCCAATTCCAGTCTGTCCGGGCGCCGGCTGCTCTGGTCCTCAGCCCAATAGTGGATGGCTTTCGGCTCACAAAAGTACTCATGGACGGCGGAAGCGGATTAAACCTAATCTATGAAGAAACCCTCAAGAAGATGGAGATTGACAAAAGCCGCATTCAACAAAGTGGCACGACCTTCAGGGGAATTATCCCTAGTCGGGAGGCTCGCTGCGCGGGAAAAATCACACTCGATGTGGTATTCGGCACCCCAGAGAATTACAGGTCCGAAGAAATCACCTTCCAAGTGGCTCCTTTCAACAGCAGATACCACGCCGTTCTAGGGCGGGACGCGTTTGCGAGCTTTCAAGCCGTACCCCATTACGGGTACATGAAGCTTAAAATTCCCTGACCCAATGGAATCATCACTCTAGCTAGTGATCCGGACGTCACACTCCATGCCGAAAACAAAACTGCAGCGCTGGCCTTGGAAGCATTATCCGAAGCCCTAGCGGCAGAAGAATTAACTGATGAAGCTATGTACCTAGGGTAGGGTCATGGACTTGTCCAAACTACCCTACCCAAGGACATCTCTAGAAGAAACCACCTATCAATCGACTCAGAAGTGTTCCACTCGACTGACTCGAAGACACTCGACCATGAAGCCAACCACTCGACCATGAAGCCAACCACTCGACAGCCAGGAGATCTAAAGTCACTCTGCATGCAAATGGTCGGTCATTAAGTAGCTTTTATGGTCATCATAACACTTTATGTATAGCGTTACCAGTAACGCCCGATCTTAATGTATCCTAAACCCTGCATAACTGAGGGCCGGAGGGGTCTGGCGGACTCTATATAAGCCACCCCCCTCCACAGTGTAAGGGGTTCGCACCCCTGTAACTCATATGCATATAATCTAGTTGACCGCCTCCGGGCTCCGAGACGTAGGGCTGTTACTTCCTCCGAGAAGGGCCTGAACTCGTAAATCCCTTGCGTATACAACTACTCCATAGCTAGGATCTTGCCTCTCCATACCTACCCCCCTAAACTACTATTAGACTTAGAACCACGACAGTTGGCGTCCACCTTGGGGCAGGTGTCTTAGCGACTTACTGGAGAAGTTGCAATTTTTTCCGATCTCCTTCATCATGGTTTCAGGCGGAGTTTTGGTTGAGGGCCGCGAGATCCGTCTCGGAGCGCTCACATTCATCACCGACGACTCTGCTTGGCTTCAGGAGGCTCCGCTCGACATCGACGTGCTCCCAGTCCGCGGAGCGACGCAATTTCGCCCGTGCGTCCGCTGCATCCTCCTGTGGCAGCCGTCGACCCAGTATCGGTCGGTCTTTGTGTCTTCCTCCCTCCCTGTTTCCCGCCGGCACAAGCACTCCGGTCGGTCGAGGCTTCAGCGGTGGGTGAGGCACGCGATGGCTCGCCAGTCGGCCACCCCTCAAGTCGCGGCAATTGAGCCCGATGAATCTCTCTATGGCCTATTCGATCTGTCGATTGGCTCCACAGAGACTGCATTCGAGTGCGACAGCAGTGATCCAGCGGCGGAGGTTCTGATGGTCGATGGACCACGCGGTCCTCCCGGTTTTCCCAGCGCCGACGGAGGCGATGGCGGAGGTGATCCATCGCATGCCCATGAGGAGTTTCTCCCCGAGCCCCTCACTTCCCTGCAAAGGGAAGAACTTCGCCGCCGGAACATGGATGCGCTTCATAATCCTATCATTGGAGAAACTCCCGAGGCTCGTGCCTTAGAGGACCCGGGTTTGTCCAACTTGGCTGAGCGCGCTCGACTGGAGAACCTTCAGCGAGCACTCGACGAGCATGCGCGGCAACGGGTTCCGGATTCCAGTCGACGTCAACTCTTTTCCACAACCAACTGAGGTATATCGAACTCCGATTCAGACTTTAGCAGCTGCAGCCCGTATAGCAGAGTCAATTCAGCCTTCCCAGTCAGAGGCTGGCAGAGGCTTGTTGCAGATCAGAGATTTACTCCGGGCAGCAGGAGATCAGAATTCAGGTGTATCACAGTCACGGAATAGGATTCACAACAAATCCGTAGCTGCAAATACAACCCAGTCGGCTCATAGCACCAGATCGCCCCCAAGGCGTGAGGGACGTGGAGACCGGAATGATCAGTACAAGAACCATGAGCAGTATTGTCGGTGTCAAAACCGGCGGATGTTGGGTAGGGGGTCCCGAACTGTGCGTCTAGGCGGATGGTAATAGGAGACAAGGGACACGATGTTTTACCCAGGTTCGGGCCCTCTTGATGGAGGTAAAACCCTACGTCCTGCTAGATTGATATTGATATTGTGGATGTTTACAAGAGTGGATCTACCACGAGATCAAGGAGGCTAAACCCTAGAAGCTAGCCTATGGTATGATTGTAATGGTTGTTGTCCTACGGACTAGAGCCATACGGTTTATATAGACACCGGAGAGGGCTAGGGTTACATAGAGTCGGTTACAATGGTAGGAGATCTACGTATCCGTATCGCCAAGCTTGCCTTCCACGCCAAGGAAAGTCCCATCTGGACACGGGACGAAGTCTTCAATCTCGTATCTTCATATTCTTGGAGTCCGGTCGATGATGATAGTCCGGCCGATGATAGTTCGGCCGATGATGGTAGTCCGGCTATCCGGACACCCCCTAATCCGGGACTCCCTCAGTAGCCCCCGAACCAGGCTTCAATGACGATAAGTCCAGCATGTGTGTAGTCTTCGGCGTTGGAAGGCGGGTTCTCCTTCAAGTTCTATGTACCTGCCGAACAGTGTCCGGCTTCCTCATCAATGTTGCGCGTCTTGGCTTCCACGCCCAATAATGGCCTTCTTCCACGCACCGCGCGAATGTGAAAAGCCAGGGTGTCTTTTATGTTTTACCCCCTAGTTGTGCGAATAATCTACCTATAAGGGAGGCAAGAATCCAGATCCAAATCACCAACTTCCTCCCGCAAATACTCATCGGAGCGCTTTCGACCAAGAATCCATTCCATCATGGACCGTCAACGCGGCTCCTCTTCTTGCGCTCCCAGCCCTTTGCCAGGAGATTGGAGGAGATGCTCTGTTCCGCACAGCGAGCTGGTGAAGCTCCAAGCGGGGGGATATCTCCCTCCGGCCTTCATGGTTCCGGTTCGAGCCGGGCTGGCCACCTACAAAGGTGGGAAGAAAGCGGAGGTTACCCCAAGTCCCAACAAAGGGGAGCGGGTATGCTTCGTCCCCTATCTGATAAGAGGGCTCGGATTTCCTGTACATCCATTCCTCCGCGGGCTCCTGGAGTTCTACGGACTCCAGCTTCATCACCTCACGCCCGCCTCAATCCTGCATATTGCGGGTTACGTAGCTCTTTGCGAGCTATTCTTGGGCGTCGAGCCCCATTTCGCGCTGTGGAAGAGGTTGTTCTGCCTTGTACCCCGTTCTCACGAGGGGTCCATATATCAAGTGGGCGGCACCGAAATATGGCGCATTGCCAGGACCGGATATCCATCCGGAACCCCTAAGAAGGCGTCCAAAGACTGGCCTTCGGAATGGTTTTATATAGAAGACGCTCCGCTGCCGGACCCTGTTCGGATCGGCCTCCCGGAGTTCAGCTATGCTCCTCTGAAGAAACGCCTTAGTTGGCGTCCGCGGAGCCCCCAACTGGAGGAAGAAAAGAGCGTCCATTATTTGATGGGCCGAATAAGGTTACTGGCCCATGCCAGGTTGACCATGATTGGAGTCATGGCGACATGCATTATGCGGGGGGTGCAGCCACTACAATACAGAGGCCACCCCATGTGGGATTTCAACGGGGAGGACGATGCCACCCGTCATGGCCGCAAAGGGCCGGATTCGGTCGAAGATCTGGTGACGATCCTGTCCGGCCTGTATAAGGGGGAGAAGGAGGATTTCCTTTGGACGAACCCGTTAAATGGGTTCTCCATGAATAATCCCCGGCCTTGGGTAAGCGAACACTCTGCACGCCCGACCCATGCTTTTTGAAACTTAAGTTTCTTATATTGTGTTCTTCTTTCGACGCAGGAGCTGCGCCGGATCGTGGAGGACATGCTAAGTCCAGCTCCGCAACCTGAGGATCCAGAGAGATCCCGGGATCCGGCCTCCGAAGAGGATCCGGACATAATGGTGGAGCTAATCGATGGGGTGTTCCACCAGCTCAGCACGGACAATGCTTTAGTCGCCATCACGGCCGACTATCCCGGACTATATCCGGCTTCCCAGGTGATTGCGACCGAAGTCCTGACACCGTCATTCCTTCCTTGCTTATTTCTGACCACCATATACGATGGCGCTGTGCAGGAGGCGCCCCTAGGGCGAGAAGCCGAGCCCACGGTGGCTGGCCAACAAAGGCCAGTCTGGACCAGTAGGCGGAAGAGGAGCGCGGCGCGGACTGAGACGTCGCCGCAAAGGTGTAGCTCACAATTCATTATTTAGAGCAACGTTCCTAGGAAGCATTTGAGTGCTCATGACTTTTGTAGGGAAAAAAGCGTCCGCCGGACTGCAGACGTGGAGGTTGCCAATCCAACCTCTACCAGCTAGGCTCCAACACCTGGTCTGGAGGGGGAGGCGAGCGCAAGGCGCGAGCCGGACGTTCCTCCGACGGAGGATGCCGACAGACTGTCCGCCACCAAGTCTGAGTTGGAGAGTGCCCTGAATCACAGGCGCCGCCGGACAGTATTTCGTTATGCGTGCTTCTCCCCCGAGGTGTTGAATGCCTTTAACGCGGGGGACGCGCACCTTCGTGCTGCTCAAGATGGTTTTACCAGAGCCACGGAGCAGTATGTAAAAGACATACGGGTAAGAGAATTTAATAGTTGTATATGCCAGTAGCCCCCGAGACTTAAAGTAGTTATATTAACTGATTTAAGGATCATATGAAACGTAGGATCTTACCGAGAAGAATACCCAACTGTCTCAGGAGCTGCAATAGTGCAAGGCCCAACTTGAGGCTGCACTCTCTGGCGCAGGAGGAAACACAGGGACCTCTCCTGGTAACGCATTATTTTAGAAAGATAAGTAGCATTTGACCTTTGTGCAAGTCTAAAAAATGACATTGCAGGTGCTGCCGAACAAGATCCGGACAGGCAAGAACTTCTGTGCCAACTAAAGGCCGGCGAGAGGGTGCTGCATAAGGTGTAGCATGAAAGGAACAAGCTCCAGGATGCCCATGCCCAGCTTGGAGAAGAGCTGAAAGGCGTTCGGGCCGAGCTGTCGGGCTCCGTTAAGGAGAATCAGCGGCTTCGTCGCGGGATCTATAGTAAGTGCTTGAGCGAACTCCTTTGAAAAGAAGAGTTTGGCGAGGAAGTCAATTTGACAGAATATGTCTGCAGGTATGCTCACAGGTCGCCCTGCGGAGGAGATGCCCGTATCAACGGGTGATCAACTTCCCAAATTGTTGCAACTGATCGAACGAGTTCGGCAGGCAATGAGCGGCGTCATCCAGGCTTTATGGCCAGCCTTCTCCTTACCCGAGGGTCTTGGGGAGCTTGCGGAGAAGCTTCAGGGAGTCCGGCAGTGCTTCCATTTATGGAAGATTTCGGCCTGCCGCCAAGGTGCCAGGGAGGCCTGGGCCATGGTAAAGACGCGGTACAAGAAGGCGGATCCCAACCACATGGCCGAAGTCGGACCTGTGGGGCCTGATGGGAAGGAGATCCCTATGAGTTTAGTATACGGCCAAGTAGAGCTGGCCGCTAAATTTTCCCAACAGGACTGTGAATTAGACAACCTGTTAGACGGGATTGAGGAAGAATACAATCAGTCGATTTGACAATGTATTATAAAATGACATATAAAATGCCTTCTAGCCGGATTGTAGATCGTTTGTCTTTGCCGACCTTTTCGCTTTGACCTCGGGACCCTAGAGTCCGGAGTGTGTCCGAATACCTTCTCGGTTATGAAACAACCGGGGTATGCATGGAGACCAGGCGTAGGGGTCATTAGTGCTTTATCAGACAAGTGCCCAACTAGTTATGTTATATTACATGGGTAGTAAGAAACATCTTCCAGGGAGAATAGTTCCGTTAAGGGTTCCTTTCCTCTGGGGGTGGCATGCCCTAAAGTGCATGTCCGGACTGCGAAAAAAGCAGCAAAACATCTGGGGGCAGATGAATAAGTGGATAAAAAAATCATGTTTTAAGTCATCGACCGAATATTCCCTTAAGAACGCTAGCTTTCGGCTTCACCCAGTCTGAGGTACACATCCGGCTGACCCGGCAGTAACAATCGCAGAGGTGCTCCCTTTACCTCCTAGCCGAACAATCAGGAACGTAGGGGTAAGCACAGGAGCCAGGCAACCCAGCTTGGCCAAAAATTAAGTCATATTGATGCATATAATGGTGAATAAAAGGTACATGTGGAGGCTTGACACATGTGCTGGGCATGAAGCCCTTATAATTAAGCTTCTGGTGAAGTAGCCCCCAGGTATAATGAGTGCGGATAGCACATCAATTGCGCGCGAACGTTGCGCAAGTAGGCCCTTTAAGGCTTGGATGAATAGGGTTGAGAAGAAAAAAGATAAACAAAAGGCAGCTGAAGTAAAAAAAAATTTGGACGGGAGGAAAGGGACGAACTCTTAGTCCGGCGCTAGGCATAGAATCTTCGGAGGCGGGCTGCGTTCCATGGGTTCGGCTCGAGTCGGTTATCCGATGCATTTCGTAGACGGTACGCTCCACCGGTAAGGACTTGATCGATGATGAAGGGGCCTTCCCATTTGGGCTTGAGCTTGTCCTTTTTCTTGTCCGGTAGGCGTAGAACTAGTTCGCCAATGTTGTAAGTCTTGGCCCGTACTTCTCTGCTTTGGTATCGTCGAGCCTGCTGCTGATAGAATGCAGAACGAGCTTTGGCGACGTCGCGTTCTTCCTCCAATGCGTCCAAGCTGTCCTGCTGCTGATAGAATGCAGAACGAGCTTTGGCGACGTCGCGTTCTTCCTCCAACTCGGCTTCTCTTTCTTCGTAGATGCGCACTCGAGGTGAGTCATGAATTGTGTCACAGGGCAAAACTGCTTCTGCGCCGTATACCATAAAAAATGGTGTGAATCCGGTAGTACGGTTAGGCGCTGTCCGCAGCCGCCAGAGTACGGAGTCGAGCTCCTCTACCCAGTGCGTGTCAGATTTCGTAAGGGACCGCACTAGTCTGGGTTTGATGCCACTCATTATTAGACCATTTTCTCGTTCCACTTGACCGTTGGTTTGAGGATGATAGACTGAAGCGTAATCGAGCTTGATGCCCATATTTTTGCACCATGATTTAACCTCATCGGCCGTGAAGTTTGTGCCGTTATCGGTGATGATGCTGTGGGGGACACCATAACGGTGTACTACCCCGGATATAAAGTCTATCACTGGTCCAGACTCTGCCGTTTTAACTGGCTTGGCCTCTATCCATTTGGTGAATTTATCCACCATGACCAATAGGTACCTTTGCTTATGGGTTCCCCCTTTAAGTGGTCCAACCATGTCAAGCCCCCAGACCGCGAACGGCCAGGTAATGGGTATAGTTTTGAGGGCAGTGGGTGGCATATGGCTCTGATTAGCAAAGAGCTGACAACCGACGCATCTTTGGACTAAGTCCTGAGCATCTGCTCGGGCCGTCGGCTAATAAAATCCTGTACGGAATGCCTTTCCTACAAGGGCCCGAGCTGCGGCATGGTGTCCGCCTAGTCCGTCGTGAATTTCAGCCAGGAGGTTTCGCCCTTCCTCTTCGGAGATACACCTTTGAAGGACTCCGGTTGTGCTTTTCTTATAAAGTTCTCCCTCATAGACCTTGTAGGCTTTAGATCGCCGGCCAATGCAACGGGCCTCATTTTGGTCTTCGGGAAGCTCCTGCCTAACCAAGTAGGCGAGGAATCGTTCTGTCCACGGGGCAATTACTGCCATTATGTCGTGGGCTGAAGGTGTTATGTCATCGGCTGAATCGCCGGTTGGTGCGGCTTGTTCCGGTTTGTTATTTCTGGACTCCTCTTCCCATAGTACGGATGGCTTAAAGAGCCATTCCAGGAAGATATTAGGAGGGACAGAGTCGCGTTTTGCGCCGATGCGTGCCAGTATGTCGGCTGCTTGGTTATTATCCCGGGCTACGTGATGGAATTCAAGTCCTTCAAACCGGGCTAACATTTTTAGGACAGCGTTGTGATATGCTGCTATTTTCGGATCTTTGGCGTCAAAGTCTCCGTTTATTTGGGATATTGCGAGGTTTGAATCCCCGCGCACCTCTAGGCGTTGAATGCCCATGGAGATTGCCATCCGGAGACCATGTAAAAGGGCCTCGTATTCGGCTGCGTTGTTGGAGTCCGTGTACATTATCTGAAGTACGTATTGGACTGTGTCCTCGGTCGGGGACGTCAATACGACGCCAGCCCCCAATCCGGCTAACATTTTAGAGCCGTCGAAGTGCATAATCCAATTGGAGTATGCGCCGTACTCTTTAGGGAGTTCGGCTTCGGTCCATTCAGCGACAAAGTCAGCCAAAACTTGTGACTTTATAGCTCGCCGAGGTTTGTAAGTTATATCAAATGGGAAGAGCTCAATGGCCCATTTTGCAATCCTACCCGCCGCGTCGCGGTTGTTTATAATGTCGTTAAGTGGTACTTCAGAGGCCACTGTTATCGAACACTCTTGAAAGTAGTGTCGGAGCTTCCGGGATGCCATGAACACCGCGTATGCTATCTTCTGATAGTGCGGGTAATAGGACTTGCAGGGGGTTAACACAGTGGATACGCAGTATACTGGTTTTTGAAGAGGGAATTTATGCCCTTCTGTCTCTCGTTCGACGACGAGTACCGCGCTTACAACTTGATGCGTTGCTGCGATGTATAACAACATTGGTTCGCCCAGGTTGGGCGTAGCCAGGACCGGATTTGTTGCCAATATGGCCTTTATTTCTTCGAGTCCGGTGGTGGCAGCATCCGTCCACTCGAAGTGTTCGGTGCGCCTAAGGAGGCGATAGAGGGGCAATGCCTTTTCTCCTAGGCGGGAGATAAAGCGGCTTAGAGCCACCACGCATCCAGTCAATTTTTGTATTTGCTTGAGGTTTTTTGGGATATCTAGCTGTGACAGAGCTCGGATCTTGGCTGGGTTTGCTTCAATTCCTCTACCGGATACGATGAAGCCCAGCAGCTTTCCAGCTGGTACGCCGAAAACGCATTTTTCCGGATTCAGCTTGATATCATATGCTCTGAGGTTGTCGGATGTGAGCCTCAAGTCGTCTACTAGAGTTTCGACGTGTTTAGTTTTGACGACTACGTCGTCTATGTATGCCTCTACTGTTTTGCCGATCTGGGTGGCCAGACATGTCTGAATCATGCGCTGATATGTTGCGCCGGCGTTTTTAAGTCCGAAGGGCATCGTGTTGAAGAAGAATGGTCCATATGGAGTAATGAATGCCGTTGCGGCTTGATCCGCTTCTGCCATCTTGATTTGATGATAGCCGGAGTATGCGTCCAGGAAGCACAATGAATCGTGCCCTGCAGTGGCATCGATAATTTGGTTGATGCGGGGGAGGGGGAAGGGATCCTTTGGGCAGGCTTTATTTAGGTCTTTGAAATCGACGCATAGGCGCCAGGATTTGTCCTTCTTTGGTACCATTACCAGGTTTGCTAGCCAATCCGGATGTTTGATGTCTCTGATGAATCCGGCTTCCAATAGTTTGGCTAGCTCTTCTCCCATTGCCTGTCTTTTGGGTTCGGAAAATCGTCGAAGAGCCTGTTTGACTGGCTTGAATCCTTTTAGGATGTTTAGGCTGTGTTCTGCCAATCTGCGTGAGATTCCGGGCATATCCGAGGGGTGCCAGGCAAAAATGTCCCAATTTTCCCGAAGGAATTCTCGCAGTGCAGCGTCTACATCAGGGTTCAATTGTGCCCCGATGGAGGCCGTCTTTGTCGGGTCCGTTGGGTGGACCTGGAATTTTACTATTTCATCTGCTGGTTTAAAGTAAGTGGACTCGGATCTCTTATCGAGTATCACGTCGTCCCTATTCACCGTAGAGCGCAGCGCTTTGAGTTCCTCTGCCGCTAGGGCTTCGGCTAGTGCCTCTAAGGCTAATGCGGCTGTCTTGTTTTTGGCGCGGAGTGCTATGTACGGATCACTAACGAGAGTGATTATTCCGCTGGGCCCAGGCATTTTGAGCTTCATGTACCCGTAATGGGGTACGGCTTGAAAAATTGTGAATGCCTCTCGTCCTAATATAGCATGATATCCGCTCTTGAACGGGGCCACTTGGAACGTGACTTCTTCAGATCTGTAATTGTCCGGCGAGCCGAATACCACATCGAGTGTGATTTTTCCTGTGCAGCGCGCCTCCCGGCTAGGGATTATTCCTCTAAAGGTTGTGCTGCTTCGCTCAATGCGGCTCCAGTCTATTTCCATTTTTTGAAGGGTTTCCTCGTAGATGAGGTTTAATCCGCTGCCGCCATCCATGAGGACCTTTGTAAGTCGACAGCCGCCCACTATTGGACTAAGTACCAGTGCGGCTGGAGCTCGGGCTGTTCGGAATTGAGGTTCGTCGCTGGCGTTGAAGGTGATGGCTGTGTCACTCCATGGATTAGTTGTTGCTACTTGGTAGACTTCGGCAAGGCTGCGGATTGTTCGTTTCCGCATATTGTTTGATGCGAAAGTCTCGAAGACTGTTGATACCGTATCGGTATTGTTGGGGTGGTTTTCCGGGGCTAGAAGGTCCTCTCCACTTTTGGCCACCTGCCCTAATATCCAACATGCTCGAAGGCTATGTGTTGGGACGGCGCCTTCTGTACTGTGAATTTTACAGGGTCCGCTAAGCCATCCCTCCAGTATGGTTCCGTGCCCTCTATGGGGTATTTGCTTTTTGATTTTTGTATCTGGTGACTGAGTGTAATGCACCCTTTTGTTTAGGACTAGGGTTGTATTCGGGGCCGGATTATCCCAAAACTTATTTTCGGTTGTCCGGAAACTCTCCATCGCACAGTACTTTCGTACTATGGACGCCAGGTCGGCGAAGCGTGTAATTTGACGACGGCTGACAGCGTTCAAGATTCCCTTGTCCGTGCAATTATTGCAAAAAATTGAGATTGCGTTTTCCTCTCGGCAGTCTTTTATCCTGTCCATAACCAGGAGGAATCTGGCCCAGTAGTGATGTACTGTCTCAGCGGGCTCTTGCCAGATTAGAGATAGATCGCATATGTCTGGGCGGGTGGGTGGAATTAAGTCCGGAACCCTACCCATCTCAAGGCTCGAAGGCCGAGAAGTTTCCAAATTTGGAAGCTTGGATTGCTGGACGTTGTCCAACGAGTCTGGTCCGATGCCTGACTTTAAGTTCAGTGCTTGATCAAAGTCCGTCCCTCCGCGGGAATCCGGCATGGGGGGTTCGGGAGTCCGGACATGACTAGTTTTCAATACAGGAGAAGAGTCGCCGCATTGTTCCTCTACCACTGCAACGTGGTGGGTGACCCGGGGAGAGTTAATCTCTCTCAGATCGGTTTTAAGCCCAATCTGATTGTAGTCTGTAGCGACTCCCAGGGAGGCGATGCGACCCAAGAGCTCGTTTATGGACGAGAGCTCTATTGGATCCAGCCGCTCGGCGAATTCCGAGCTGACGTGAAGATTGCTTTTGACGACTTGAGAGGTCATTGTCGAAGCGGTGGCCGGACATGCGGTCATAAGAAAACCACCTAGCCGGATAGTTTGGCCGGCGTCCAAGGCTCCTTTGGCGAAAATACCGTCCTTGAAGACGGGAGGAGGCATCCTTCCTATCGGTGACGGCACAGAGGAACTCTCAATGAAAACACCAATGTCGGTGTGAAAACCGGCGGATCTCGGGTAGGGGGTCCCGAACTGTGCGTCTAGACGGATGGTAACAGGAGACAAGGGACACGATGTTTTACCCAGGTTCGGGCCCTCTTGATGGAGGTAAAACCCTATGTCCTGCTTGATTGATATTGATATTGTGGATGTTTACAAGAGTGGATCTACCACGAGATCAAGGAGGCTAAACCCTAGAAGCTAGCCTATGGTATGATTGTAATGGTTGTTGTCCTATGGACTAGAGCCATCCGGTTTATATAGACACCGGAGAGGGCTAGGGTTACATAGAGTCGGTTACAATGGTAGGAGATCTACGTATCCGTATCGCCAAGCTTGCCTTCCACGCCAAGGAAAGTCCCATCCGGACACGGGACGAAGTCTTCAATCTCGTATCTTCATAGTCTTGGAGTCCGGGCGATGATGATAGTCCGGCCGATGATAGTTCGGCCGATGATGGTAGTCCGGCTATCCGGACACCCCCTAATCCGGGACTCCCTCAAGTATGATCACCGAATCAATCGCGATGATCGACGTTGAGTGCCCACCCCTCCCCCAAGGGGTGGATCGTACGCGCCTCGACAACAGGATGATAGACGCCATCACAGTGTTGGGCGAAGGATTCCAGTCGACCCCAAAGAACCAGGCTTTGATGCGAGATCCATTATCGTTCAAGGTTTGGTCGACGGGAACAAAATTCACCGAGAAGGTCACGACAAAGATGTACCCACCAGCAGCAGAATGCGCGTCTCAGGACCAGAGTGTTTCAGCAGAGCCAGCAGGGCCGCGGTGATTCCTCCCAACTTCAGGTTGGCGACTGGAGTCAGTAAGTTCACTGGTGAGTCCAAGCCTGATACTTGGCTTGAAGACTTGTAACGCCCCGAGACCGATGTGCCAGGTGTCATTTAGTTATTCGCTGTTGTTGCCTTGTCATTGCTTGTGTGTCATGCATTGCATATCATGTCAGAATGCGCATTTCATTTGCAAACGTGTTCGTCTAATGCATCCGAGCTTTTTCCCGTTGTCCGTTTCGCAATCCGGCGCTTCGTTCTCCTCCGGTGGTCATTTCTACCTTTCTTTTGTGTGTGGGCATTAAACATTTCCGGATTGGACCGAGACTTGTCAAGCAGCCTTGGTTTACTACCGGTAGACCGCCTGTCAAGTTTCATACCATTTGGACTTCGTTTGATACTCCAACGGTTAACCGAGGGACCGAAAAGGCCTCGTGTGTGTTGCAGCCCAACACCCTTCCATTTTGGCCCAAAAATCCTCCTAACTCTGCTCCATCATCATGGTCGTTCGATCACGATCGCGTGGCCGAAAACCGCACCTCATTTGGAGCTTCCTAGCTCCCTCTACCTATAAAAGAGCACCCCTCCCCGAAATTTCGGATCATTTCGCAGTCTAAACCCTAGATCCACTCCTCCCCGCGCCACCGGACGCGTCCGTGCTGCACCGGACATGTCCGCCCCCGCGCGCCACCTCACTCCAGCCAATCAGAAGCCGCCACGTCTCCCCGCCGCCGCTTCCCCTCCACTCACCGCGCGCCACATGGCACCGCGCTGCCCCACTTCGTCGCCGGGCCTGGAGAGCCCGCAACCGGCCCCCGCGGCCCATCCAACGCCGCCGCCCGAGCCCACGGGGAGGCCAGATCCGTGCCGCCCGGTCCTCCCTTGCGCCGCCGCACGCTGTCTCGACGCTGGCCGCCCGACGACGCCGCTCGGCGGAGTTCGTCAGCCTCGCCGGCCCCTCTCCGCCGCCCTTCTCCTCCTCGTCGCCTGGCCTCGTCGCCGCGAGCGCCGCCGTCTTCGCCCGGATTGGATCCGGCCTCGCCGGATCTATCAGGGTCCGCCCCGCCTCGCCTCGAAGCTCGCCGGAGCCCTCTGCCTGCCGTCGCCGTCGCCGCCATGGATCGGGGACCAGATCCCCGCTCGAAGACGAGATCCCTCCCCGCGTGGGCCACCTCGTCCGCACCGGCCCAGATGCGAGGCCCAGCCGGCCTCCTCCCCGCTGTGGCCTCCCAGGCCCAGCGTGCCGTCCCCGCCTTCGGTCCAGATCCGCACCGCGCCAGCCCAGCCGGCCTCGCCTCGGCCTCCTTCCTCCTCTGCTGGGCCAGGCCCAAGGGTGAGCCAACCCTAGCGCCTCCTCCTCTATTTTCTTCCTCGCTGTTGGGCTTCCTCAGATTCGGCCCGATGCATGTTTTTTCAGCGTCTGGACGATTTGTCTATTATCCTGAGACAACAGTTTTGCAGTTTAGTCCCTCATATTCATGCATTTAAAAACTCACTAACCGTGCATCGGATTAAAATGTTTTATATATGAAACTTGCTCAGAATTTTGTGTAGATTAATAATATCCAACTTTCATCTATGTTTAAAATATTTAAAATGCTTTTTGCATTAATTTGCTCTTATGCCATGTTAAAATGATTTTATTCATAACTAAATAACCATAACTCCGTTTTTAATAATCTTTATATGTAAATGGGGTAGAATTTTGCCTAGTTTAACATGGTGGCATCATCTTCCATGTTTAACAACTCTAAAATTGTGTTTAGGGCATAACAGTACCAAATCTATAATATGCTCATGG
This sequence comes from Triticum aestivum, assembly GCF_018294505.1. Lineage (NCBI taxonomy): Eukaryota > Viridiplantae > Streptophyta > Magnoliopsida > Poales > Poaceae > Triticum > Triticum aestivum. Next base: position 164,502,690 of record NC_057801.1, on the reverse strand, counting down.
GGAGTTTCCGGAATTGTTGTTCGTTGCTTCCGGCCTCATTTAACCTTGACTAGATAGGTAGTTTTCATTTGCTTCACCCGCTTGCCCTGTTTAATAACATTTAATATTGTTGGGTACATAAACAAGAGAGAACTAAATAATTGATGTGGTGTTTTGTCAATATGCATTCCGATGCATATTGAGCTCCACTTAATTTGTAGGATTGCTTGTGCACTTTTCCATGACATGTATCATTAAACCGGACATGCATCATACTCGTTTGTGCTTCATGCCATGTTGATGTGTTTGTTGTTTACTATGTTGTTTGCTTCTTTCCGGTGTGCTTCTTCGGGTTGTTTCGACAACGTCGATTTTGTGAGGAACCGTTCGTCTACGTCCGTTTGTCTTCTTTATGGACTCGTTCTTCTTCCTTGCGGGATTTAAGGCAAGATGATCATACCCTCGAAATCACTACTATCTTTGCTATGCTAGTTTGCTCGCTCTTTGCTATGCCAATGCTATGATGCCTACCGTTTGCTTGTCAGCCTCCCAAATTGCCATGTCAAACCTCTAACCCACCATGTCCTAGCAAACCATTGTTTGGCTATGTTACCGCTTTGCTCAGCCCCTCTTATAGCGTTGTTAGTTGCAGGTGAAGATTGAAGTTTGTTCCTTGTTGGAACATGGAGATGTTGTTTCTTGTTGGAACATGTTACTTGTTGGGATATCACTATATATCTTATTTAATTAATGCATCTATATACTTGGTAAAGGGTGGAAGGCTCGGCCTTATGCCTGGTGTTTTGTTCCACTCTTGCCGCCCTAGTTTCCGTCATATCGGTGTTATGTTCCCGGATTTTTGCGTCCCTTATGCGGTTTGGCTATAATGGGAACCCCTTGACAGTTCGCCTTAAGTAAAGCTCTTCCAGCAATGCCCAACATTGGTTTTACCATTCGCCACCTAGCCTTTTCTTTCCCTTGGGTTCTGCAGACTCAAGGGTCATCTTTATTTTAACCCCCCCGGGCCAGTGCTCCTCTGAGTGTTGGTCCGACCGAGTAGACTGCGGGGCCACCTCGGGGCAACTTGAGGGTTGGTTTTACTCGTAGGATGTCTCATCTGAGTGTGCCCTGAGAAAGAGATATGTGCAGCTCCTATCGGGATTTGTCGGCACATTCGGGCGGTGTTGCTGGTTTAGTTTTACCCTGTCGAAATGTCTTGTTGTACCGGGATACCGAGTCTGATCGAAACGTCTCGGGTGGAGGTCTATTCCTTCGTTGACCGTGAGAGCTTGTGATGGGCTAAGTTGGGACTCCCCTGCAGGGATTTGAACTTTCGAAAGCCGTGCCCGCGGTTATGGGCAGATGGGAATTTGTTAATGTCCGGTTGTAGAAAACCTACAGTCGACCTTAATTAAAATGAATCAACCGCGTGTGTAACCGTGATGGTCTCTTTCCGGCGGAGTCTTGGAAGTGAACACGGTTGTTGGAGTTATGCTTGGCGTAGGTTGCTATAGGATCACTTCTTGATCATACTTTTATCGACCGTGCTTTGCCTTCTCTTCTCGCACTCATTTGCATATGTTAGCCACCATATATGCTAGACGCCTGCTGCAGCTCCACCTCATACCTTTACCTTACCCATAAGCTTAAATAGTCTTGATCGCGAGGGTGCGAGATTGCTGAGTCCCTGTGGCTCACAGATACTTCCAAAACCAGCTTGCAGGTGCCGATGAGTCCGTGCAGATGACGCAACCGAGCTCAGGAGGAGCTCGATGACGACCTTGTCCTTTGTGTTGTTTCGTTCTAGTTGATCAGTAGTGGAGCCCAGTTGGGGTCGATCGGGGACCTTTGTCGCAATTGTGGTTCTTTTTTTATTTTGGTTCCGTAGTCGGACGATGAGTGTATTTGATTGATGTAATGTTTATTCATGTAATGGTGTGAAGTGGCGATTGTAAGCAAACTATGTATCTCTTTCCCTTATGTATTACATGGGTTGTGTGAAGATTACCTCACTTGCGACATATGCCTTCAATGCGATTATGTCTCTAAGTCGTGCCCCGACACGTGGGAGCTATAGCCGCATCGAGGGTGTTACAAGTTGGTAATCAGAGCCTTCCCCGACCTTAGGAGCCCCATTGCTTGATCGTTTTTAGTGGCCGAGTTGTGTCTATATAAAATGTTTTGAGTCTTTAGGAATTATATATCGGAGAGTTTAGGAATTTTTTTACTTCCTAGTCTCCTCATCGCTCTGGTAAGGCATCCTGACGTAGAGTTTTGACTCTTCTCTTCTCAAATTTCACTAAATTTTTTTTAGGATCACGCGGGTATCTTGGAATCGTTCTGATGGTTTTATGATGAGAACATTGTCTTGGTGCCTCCTGTCAGGGGTTTAGTGGAAGTGTCCCGGGGAGTTGAGCTCTGAGGTGTTGTCATCATAATTTTATCATTGCAGTTCTGGAATACCTGAGTTTAGTACGCCGACATCGAAAATCTCTTTTATGCAGTTCGTTGGTGAGATAACCTCGACGCCACCCAGTACTGGGGCGGGAGTTCGGGAGTATTGCCATAACTTGTATAACGGATGCTTTTCGAAGGTTGAGGTAGATGATTTCCGAAGGTTTCTTGGTTATGTGTTGAAGGATGGATACAGCTGGATGTAGGATTTGTTAGTTTGGGTGAGATATTATGCTTCCCCTGTATCCCCAACACCTGATTGCATAACCGGAAAATTTCGGAGCTGTCATAGGTGGGTATTCAAGTAGCTCTTAGGATATCTTTCCGGCAGATGTATGATTTGAAATTGGGGTTCGACGTCTAGTGGTCCGCCTATTCACGGTTGGTTTTACAGTGGTCTCGTTGTGTCTTAAAGAGTCCTTGGCTATGCCGACTCGGGGACGCTTCGTATGTCATGTGCACTGCCTTGTACATGATGGTGCTGTACGATCGAGCCCGTGTAGGCCCCACCACGAAAACTTCGGACGAAATCTCTATCATATGTTTGTTCCGGCTTATTTTGCAAGCCAATCCTTTGTTTTGTTTTGAGTTGTGGTATTCAAGTTGCTTCAATGTCAAGTGTTGATTCCATACCTTCCCCAAATGGTGTTCTCATACTCCGATTTGAATACTAATCATTCTGGATAATCGAGATTGTCTTGCCAATCCTTTTCAACCAGTGTGTCTCTCTTCAAGTGGATCCGATCATTTCAACATCAGCAAGATCAATTATCATTTCTTCTCAATGGTGTTCGTTTCGCTCTCAACGGTGTTTTCCCACCCTCCCACCCTTGTTTTCTTGAAGGATTCAGAATTATTGATCAAGTATCCATCTTATTGCTGTGAAGTCTCTCCATTCTTTTCCTTCAATGTTCTTATCTGGTGATTCTCATGAAGTTTCTAACGGAGCTTCAAGTTCGTCATTCTTCTTTCTTTTCTTCTCCAGTGGATTCAAGTCAAGATTT